>NC_048580.1:58079627-58157127 GCF_013265735.2 Oncorhynchus mykiss | reverse complement strand
CACACACACACACACACACACACACACACACACACACACACACACACACACACACACACACACACACACACTTCCCTTTAGGCAATTATTTGATATGGTCCCAGCAGTCCCCAGTACATTAGCCCTCAGCCACAGTGAATTAAGTAATTTCCCCTTCAACAAACCACAGCTTCCAGAGCTCTCGGCTGGGCTGGCATGGCATGGCAAAGGGAAATCAAGCACTTACACACACACACACACACACACACACACACACACACACACACACACACACACATACTAGTGCATGCTCACACACACTTCAGACACACACACACACACACAAACCACACACGGATGTCCACTCGGTCTCACACACCACAGGGCAGCAGGGTGACTTCCATGTCTACTATGTGCATCTCACAGGTCAGTGAATAGTGGCATCATTGGCGTGGGGTATTTTATGGTCTGTGTTATCAAGTGTGTTTAGTCATGGCTTCCTGCTATTCCCTGCTGGAGTCATGTAATAATGCATGGATTACCCTAGCCTGAGGCGGTGAGAAAGTGTGTGTGCGTGTGTGTCTGTCTGCGTGCATGCCTGCATCGAGTATGCGTGCGTGTTTGTATGTGCTTACAAACACGCGTGTATCCATGTGTGTGTATAAAGACAAATTAAACAGTGCTTGTTCGCTCTCTGGCATTCCAGTAACCAGAGCCATGCTGATAGGTCCCCAGAGCCATGCTGAAAGGTCCCCAGAGCCATGCTGATAGGTCCCCAGAGCCATGCTGATAGGTCCACAGAGCCATGCTGATAGGTCCCCAGAGCCATGCTGATAGGTCCCCAGAGCCATGCTGATAGGTCCCCAGTGCCATGCTGATAGGTCCCCAGAGCCATGCTGATAGATCTCCAGAGCCATGCTGATAGGTCCCCAGAGCCATGCTGATAGGTCCCCAGAGCCATGCTGATAGATCCCCAGAGCCATGCTGATAGGTCCCCAGAGCCATGCTGATAGGTCCCCAGAGCCATGCTGATAGGTCCCCAGAGCCATGCTGATAGGTCCCAGAGCCATGCTGATAGATCCCCAGAGCCATGCTGATAGGTCCCCAGAGCCATGCTGATAGGTCCCCAGAGCCATGCTGATAGGTCCCCAGAGCCATGCTGATAGATCCCCAGAGCCATGCTGATAGGTCCCCAGAGCCATGCTGATAGATCCCCAGAGCCATGCTGATAGGTCCCCAGAGCCATGCTGATAGGTCCCCAGAGCCATGCTGATAGGTCCCCAGAGCCATGCTGATAGGTCCCCAGAGCCATGCTGATAGGTCCCCAGAGCCATGCTGATAGGTCCCCAGAGCCATGCTGATAGATCCTCAGAGCCATGCTGATAGGTCCCCAGAGCCATGCTGATAGATCCCCAGAGCCATGCTGATAGGTCCCCAGAGCCATGCTGATAGGTCCCCAGAGCCATGCTGATAGATCCCCAGAGCCATGCTGATAGGTCCCCAGAGCCATGCTGATAGGTCCCCAGAGCCATGCTGATAGGTCCCCAGAGCCATGCTGATAGATCCCCAGAGCCATGCTGATAGATCCCCAGAGCCATACTGATAGGTCCCCAGAGCCATGCTGATAGGTCCCCAGAGCCATGCTGATAGGTCCCTGGGTGTCTAATAGTCCTGCTGGAAGTCAGCTGCACTGACTACACACTCAGAGGAGGGCCATCATAAAATAAAGCATTGAATTTTGCTCCAATGCAAACACACTTACATATGAGCAAAGTTCAGATTATTTAAAGAAGGTGTTCAGCTGCAGTGCGTTTTAATTGTCCAAATGCTCTGCTGCTATTAATCCGCACCAGATGTGTGAAACTCACGATGATGTGAGTTATTTTGTCTCCTTGCTCTCTGCTGGCTCTAACGTCAGCCTAGCAACAATAGACCTGGAGCCAATATGTGCATAAAACATTCAATATTTACTTGCAGTATAAGTATACATTTTGTACTGTTTAAAGATGCATTTGAAATACATCCTTTCCTAACCCATAACATAAGAAATCTAGAGCATGTTTGAAACATTTAGATAAAAGTCTGAAGGTCTATAACATATTATTTTATTGAGAGAAAATGATTTGTTTGATTCAGATAGATTCATATTTGTCCTGTCTGTGGATGTGTGTCTTGATGAGAGAAGGATTCCATCTGTTACCATGGTGATGCCACAGGGCACCACCTGCCCCCCTGCCACCACCCTCACAACCCCCTGGGAGGTGGCACAGAGTTGGCAGCCCGTTTAGGTTTAATGGTGTGTGTTGAAATGGCATGTTTGAATTTATTTGAGGGATTTGCATTGAGACAGCATTGTGTCACTCCACTGCTGTACACACACACACACACACACACACACACACACACACACACACACACACACACACACACATTTACACATGCATGCACACACACACTCGCGTGCACTATCACACACACTCATGCCTGCATGCTTGGTAACGCTCGCTGTCACGCCACAGTTATGTTGGAGTTACAGTCATGTTGGAGTCATACATCTAAATCATAGTATTAACTTACTGGTGTTGATGTATCTAACATGGTGCTGTAAGGAATATAGAACATGGTGCTGTAAGGAATATGGAACATGGTGCTGTAAGGAATATGGAACATGGTGCTGTAAGGAATATAGAACATGGTGCTGTAAGGAATATGGAACATGGTGCTGTAAGGAATATAGAACATGGTGCTGTAAGGAATATGGAACATGGTGCTGTAAGGAATATAGAACATGGTGCTGTAAGGAATATGGAACATGGTGCTGTAAGGAATATAGAACATGGTGCTGTAAGGAATATGGAACATGGTGCTGTAAGGAATATGGAACATGGTGCTGTAAGGAATATGGAACATGGTGCTGTAAGGAATATAGAACATGGTGCTGTAAGGAATATAGAACATGGTGCTGTAAGGAATATAGAACATGGTGCTGTAAGGAATATGGAACATGGTGCTGTAAGGAATATGGAACATGGTGCTGTAAGGAATATGGAACATGGTATATGCTAGGTAGATGTGGCAGTAGGGAAATAGTTGGTTTGTAGGTGGGGATGGGTATATGGTGCGGGAACTGAAGTGATGATGTTGGAATAGGGTTGAAATGGTACGTACTGTAGGCAGGCACACACACACACACACACTTTCTTGCGCCTTCTCTCCCTGGCCCTCCTTGCAGGCCTGTGCTCAGTGGGCTGCCCTTGGGACTGAGGTTAATACAGATGTTTCTCTACGTCTGCAGGCCAAAGCAGATGTGCACAGAAACTCTATCTCCTCGCAATTCAACAGACCCCTTTCCCACATCCCTCTGTCACCCAGCCCTGTCCCTCTCATATCAACCACAGCCATGTCTGACCCCACCTTGCACCACCCTATACCAAAACACACAAACGCATGTACACACATGCACGCACACACACACACACACACACACACACACACACACACACACACACACACACACACACACACACACACACACACACACACACACACACATTTAAACCTACCAAAATACACTGACCTCCTCCTAACTTTCATATCTTACACCAACAGTGTTCCCTAGTGTCCTCTCTCCAACCCCCAACTCTGCCCCTTAACCCCAGGGAATCAAACCTTCCCACTCGCCAGACACAAAACATGTAAACACTTTCTCTCTCTCTCTCTCTCTCTCTCTCTCTCACACACACACACACACACACACACACACACACACACACACACACATACACACACACACACACACACACACACACACACACACACACACACACACACACACACACACACACACACACACACACACACACACACACACACACACACACACACACACACACACACACACACACACACACACACCAGCCCCAGAAGCCATCCATCTCTTACTTTTATAAGCTCTCTGGGGTCTGAGATAGTTCTCTCTGTCTGCCAGGTTAGGAACAGTAGATTGGAGCTGAAGCCTGTTGGCTGGTCTTTCTGTTGAGGTCCAATCAGCTCTGTTCTCCTACTGGCCTGGTTATGACACTGGGAGGTGTTATTCTTCCACCCTCCCCATTGATTTATGTGGTCACTACTTGGTGGACACACACACACACATACACATACAGAGTGTTTACAATACATTTTGGAGCTGATTTGTGTCAGAGATTGCATATTTTAGGTCCTCCGTGGACAGGAGATATAATAATGTGATAGTTGGTTCAAGTAGCTACTGTTGCCTTCAGGTAATGACTGTTTCTGCTGTCCTCTTTTCCACTTTTTTCAATGCTTCATGCAAAGTTCAAGCAGTTAACATACCACAGAGAAGCAAAACAATACCCCCCCCCCCCCCCCCCCCCCCCCAGTTTCTGCTAGGCTACCTACCACATAACGCATGGATTATTTATCAAGGTCAAAGCCTTGCATTCCCTTTCTATTTAACTCCTGGAACTGTATGTTCACCTGTAGATCTCCAAACACACTGACATCTGGATATGCACAGCATCTCCTCACTCTTGGACCGTCCCAGACACTTGCTGTGAGTTGTGATGAAACAGCCTGCGGGTGGGACTTGACAATGTGGCAATTTGTCAAAGACCCAGATGTGCAGAGTAGCGGGTGTTCTCGCTCGGCTGAAATGACGGACGGGCGCGTTCAAGGCCAGGAATGTTTCAGCCAACAACACTACGCTTTCTAAATCATGTCTCTCTCTCTCTCTCTCTCTCTCTCTCTCTCTCTCTCTCTCTCTCTCTCTCTCTCTCTCTCTCTCTCTCTCTCTCTCTGAGGCTGAGCATGGGTAATTTTCACTGTAGGAGTATGCTGCTGACATAATTGACCCCTGAGGTTGCTCATAAACACATCAGAATGGGGTTAGAGAGAGAGAGAAGGGGGGGCAGAAGATAAAGAATGAAAATTATAGGATTGTGATAATAGAGTACAACAGTATGAGTCATAATACCCATAAAACCTAGCGGTCAAACAGGGAAATGATTCCAATTGTTTTTCCACCCTTCATTTTTACCTTAGGGGATTTTAGAAACACTTCCAATAAGGGCTGTGTTTTGTGAAGGCTTACCCTGGCATGACATTTTGATAACTGTGTAAATCTCTCTAGGACAAGGTGACTTTTATCAGTATACCCCCCCTAAAAATGAAATGCTAATTTTCTGCTAATGTGGCTAGCATAAAGAACTATTTTTTATTTCATCTTTATTTAACCAGGTAGGCTAGTTGAGAACAAGTTCTCATTTACAACTGCGACCTGGCCAAGATAAAGCATAGCAGTGTGAATAGACAACAACACAGTTACACATGGAGTAAACAATAAACAAGTCAATAACACAGTAGAAAAAAGAAAAAAAGAAAAAAAAAGAGTCTATATACATTGTGTGCAAAAGGCATGAGGAGGTAGGCGAATAATTACAAATTAGCAGATTAACACTGGAGTGATAAATGATCAGATGGTCATGTGCAGGTAGAGATACTGGTGTGCAAAAGAGCAGAAAAGTAAATAAATAAAAACAGTATGGGGATGAGGTAGGTATATTGGGTGTGCTATTTACCGATGTACAGCTGCAGCGATCGGTTAGCTGCTCAGATAGCAGATGTTTGAAGTTGGTGAGGGAGATAAAAGTCTCCACTTGGTGAACCCAACTATAAATCTCATGATGATCTGGATGAGACTGCCGAATCGAGGCAAAGGTAAGAATCTCTGGATTAACTATCTAATGTTAGCTTAATGTAGTAGTTAATAAATTGGCAACGTTTCTTTAAATGGACAATTCTGTGAACTGTTTTGTGCAAGTTTTAAATTCACACAATACCTGTTAGCAAAGATGTCAGCTAGAGATGACGTGCAGGATTTTGTAGTTTTGCGTGATGTTTACTTTGATTAGCATTTTCGAATCTGAGAGTAAATAGAGGCAAAAATATTGATACAAATTATCAAAACGTCACCCCAGGGTAATCCTACACGAAACCCAGCCCTTATTTTAGGTGTATTTAAAATCCCCAATGGGGAAAATGAATGGTGGAAAAACGATTGGAGCCATTTCCCTGTTTGATTGCTAGGTTTTATGGCTATTATGACACGTCCACTGTGGGGCTGTATAGGCATGTATACCAGTGGAGGCTGCTGAGGGGAGGACTGCTCATAATAACGTCTGGAATGGAGCTAATGGAATGGCATGAAACACCTGGAAACCATGTGTTTGATGTATTTGATACCATTCCACCTATTCTTCTCCAACCATTGACACAAGCCCGTCCTCCTCAATTAAGGTGGCACCAACCTCCTGTGATGTATACACCCTTCACATCAGCTACTCTTGCTTTGGATAACTGTTCCTTACAACGGGCACATCAAGTGATCTACCTTAATATCCCCCCAAGCAGAGTGAATTTTAGTGAATCAAAGTCAGAGAGAGCCCAGTGTCCTTGTCTTCTGCGGAGGGCAGCATTGAGGGGAGTTTACCCCAGAGCGAGAGTCCAGATGTGGGCCAGAGCAAATCCAAGTCTGTGTGGGTGGACCATTTCAGTTTGTACATGATGTGTACACCGAGGAACTTAAAACTTTCCACATTCTCCACTGCTGTCCCGTCAATGTGGATAGGGGAGTGCTCCCTCTGCTGTTTCCTGAAGCCCACTATCATCTCCTTTGTTTTGTTTTGTTGACGTTGAGTGAGAGGTTGTCTCCTGACACCTCACCTCCTTCCTGTAGGCTGTCTCATCATTGTTGGTAATCAAGCCTACTACTGTTGTATAGTCCGCAAACTTGATGATTGAGTTGGAGGCGTCCATGGCTACGCAGTCATTGGTGAACAGGGAGTACAGGAGGGGGCTGAGCACGCACCCTTGTGGGGCCCCAGTGTTGAGGATCAGCGAAGTGGAGATGTTGTTTCCTACCTTCGCCCCCGGGGGACGGCCCGTCAGGAAGTCCAGGATCCAATTGCACAGGGCAAGGTTGAGACCCAGGTCCTCAAGCTTAATGATGAGCTTGGAGGGTACTATGGTGTTGAATGCTGAGCTATATTCAATAAACAGCATAGGTATTATTCTTGTCAGATGGGGAAGGGCAGTGTGCAGTGTGATGGCGATTGCATCGTCTGTGGACCTATTGAGGTGGTAAGCAAATTGAAGTGGGTCTAGGTTGACAGGTACGGTGGAAGTGATATGATCCTTGACTAGCCTCTCAAAGCACTTCATGATGACAGAAGTGAGTGTTACGGGGCGATAGTCATTTAGTTCAGTTACCTTTGGGTACTGGAACAATGATGGCCATCTTGAAGCATGTGGGGACAGCAGACTGGCATAGGGAGAGATTGAATATGTCCGTAAACACACCAGCCAGCTGGTCTACGCATGATCTGAGGACGCGGTTAGGGATGCCGCCTGGGCCGGCAGCCTTGCGAGGGTTAACACATTTAAATGTCTTGCTCACGTCGGCCACTGAGAAGGTGAGTCCACAGTCCTTGGTAGTGGGCCGTGTCGGTGGCATTGAATTATTCTCAAAGCGGGTAAAGAAGGTGTTTAGTTTGTTTAGAAGCAAGACGTCGGTGTCCATGACATGGCTGGTTTTCCTTTTGTAGTCCGTGATTGTCTGTAGACCCTGCCACATACGTCTCGTCTCTGAGCCATTGAATTGCGACTCCACTTTGTCTCTGTACTGGCATTTCGCTTGTTTGATTGCCTTGCGGAGGGAATAACTACACTGTTTGTATTCGGACATATTCCCAGTCACCTTTCCATGGTTAAATGTGCTGATTCGCGCTTTCAGTTTTGTGCGAATGCCGCCATCTATCCACGGTTTCTGGTTAGGGTACGTTTTAATACTCACAGAAGGTACAACATCTCCTATGCACTTCCATATAAACTCACTCACTGAATCAGCGTATACGTCAATATTATTCCCTTAGTCTACCTGGAACATGTCCCAGTCCGTGTGATCAAAACAATTTTGAAGCGTGGATTCCGATTAGTCAGGCCAGCGTTGAACAGTCCTTAGCACAGGTACATCCTGTTTGAGTTTCTGCCTATAGGAAGGGAGGAGCAAAATGGAGTAGTGGTCTGATTGGCCGAAAGGAGTGCAGAGGAGGGCCTTGTTTGCATCGCGGAAGTTAGAGTAGCAATGATCCAGTGTTTAACCAGCGCGAGTGCTACAGTCAATATGCTGATAGAATTTAGGTAGTCTTGTTCTAAAATTTGCTTTGTTAAAATCCCTAGCAACAATAAATGCAGCCTCAGGATATATGGTTTCCAGTTTGCATAAAGTCCAGAGAAGATCCTTGAGGGCCGTCATGGTATCGGCTCGAGGGGGATATACACGGCTGTGACAATAACCAAGGAAATTTCCCTTGGGAGACAATACGGTCGGCATTTGATTGGTAGGAATTCTAGGACAGGTTTACAAAAGGACTTGAGTTCCTGTATGTTGTTACAATTACACCATGAGTCGTTAATCATGAAACATACACCCCCGCCCTTCTTCTTCCCAGAGAGATGTTTATTCCTGTCGGCGCGACGCACAAAGAATCCAGGTGGCTGTATCAACTCCGACAGCATATCCCGAGAGAGCCATGTTTCCGTGAAACAGAGTATGTTACAATCCCTGATGTTTATCTGGAAAGCAACCCTTGTCCTAATTTCGTCTACAATGTTATCTAGAGACTGGACATTAGCGAGTAATATACTCGGAAGTGGTGGGTGATGTGCGCGCCTCCGAATTCTGACCAGAAGACCACTCCGTCTACCTCTTCTCCGGTGGCGTTGTTTTAGGTCAGTCTCTGGAATCAGTTCAAATGTTCTGGGTGGTTCGGACAAAGGATCCGCTTCAGGAAAGTTGTATTCCTAGTCGTAGTGCTGGTAAGTTGACGTCGCTCTGATAACCAATAGTTCTTCCAGGCTGTACGTAATAACATTGAAGATTTTCTCTCTCTGTCGGCGAGGCAACCATCTCTGTCTGCACCATCTTGTGATTGTGCCCAAATTTCCAGAAATGTGTCTATACGTA
This sequence comes from Oncorhynchus mykiss, assembly GCF_013265735.2. Taxonomy (NCBI): domain Eukaryota; kingdom Metazoa; phylum Chordata; class Actinopteri; order Salmoniformes; family Salmonidae; genus Oncorhynchus; species Oncorhynchus mykiss. The sequence goes on along the minus strand of NC_048580.1, from coordinate 58,148,105 downwards.
GTATTAAAATGTGTCTATTATCTGTCCACTGTGTCTGCATTGTGACCAGATTTCCTGGAAACTTCCTTTATGCAAATTATTTAAGACACATATTGATGTAATCAGTCAGCGTTGCCAACTGTCAGTGATTTTAGAGACTGGAATAATGATGATTTAAATGGTTTCCCTGTCCAGATCTGTCTACACTTGTAAGTTATCCGGACAATGAATGTCTGACTACCTCCAGATGTGGGCAGGATGATCTGATCACAATCAAATCACAATGTGTCTTTTGATTGTCTACGCATGTCTAAAAGTGTGGGCACAATTAGAATGTGGACAAGATCAGGACAAAGGATGCAAGTTAATGGCAGGTATAAACAAGGCGTAACAGCTTCTCCAACAGGCACAAACAGCCAAATCAAAGCTTGTAAAAACCAAGTAACAACAGTAAGCAACTGATTTTATAAGTGCTGAAATATAATGTATAGTGTGAAATATGAATTTGATGTCTGTTTTGTGTTTATTTGGGAAGGCGGCAGCTGTTGGCCTTACGTTGGACCATTTCCCTCTCTCAACTATTTAATTTATTTGGAAAGTGAATGGTTATAATTAAACTAAACAAACAACAAGCTCTTTAAATGAGGGTGCCAATGTGCCCGTCATGTGTGCAGGGGATGCCGCACTGGGTTTTGGGGGGAAATTTGTCTGTGTCTGTGTGTGTGTGTGTCTATGTGTAAGTGTGTGTGTGTATGGACGTGCGTGTGTGCATGTGTGCATGTGTCTATGTGTGTGTGTGTGTGTGTGTGTGTGTATGTGTGTGTGTGTGTGTGTGTGTGTGTGTGTGTGTTTGTGTGTGTGTGTGTGTGTGTGCGTGCGTGCGTGCGTGCGTGCGTGCGTGCGTGCGTGCGTGTGTGTGTGTGCGCGCTGTGCGTGTGTGCTTGTAAAATCTCCTGAGGTCTATAATAAGAGGCGTTTTGGCTGGTTGAGAAGGGTGTGGTGGCTGCGGCCTCTAAATTAAAGAACGTTAAAAGGGGGGGGAAGAGGAGTGGTGATACCAAGAGGAAGTATAGCTGGCTCCAGTGTACACTCCTTTATCCAACTCCCTCAACATGTGTTGAGACACACCACAGAACAACCCACTGGAAGACAGCTTCAAGTACAGCTTGTCTAGAAATAGAACTCCAATATGTGGAATTCTGATGTATTGTCACCTTACGGTAGATGTGTTAAACATCTCTTGTTGATGTTAATATTTTGTCTGGGAGATGAGCCCAGGTAGTTGGAGTGTTAGCTCTCTATCTACCCTCTGAAACTCATTCCAGGGAGCCCCATGCCTGCATTGGGTCTGTGGTGTTAACTGTAAATCTCTGAGGTTCAGGGGGGAAGTGCACCTCCATAACAGGCAGTGGAGAGTGAGGGGAAACCCAGCTCTCATGTTTATGGACGCAGAGTGATTCCACCACGGCTCTCCTCCTCTCTGTGTGTTACAATAAAATTAAATAATTGTTTTAATCAAATCAAATGTATTTATATATCCCTTCTTACATCAGCTTATATATCAAAGTGCTGTACAGAAACCCAGCCTAAAACTTCAAACAGCAAGCAATGCAGGTGTAGAAGCACGGTGGCTAGAAAAACTCACTAGAAAGGCCAAAACCTAGGAAGAAATCTAGAGAGGAACCAGGCTATAAGGGGTTGCCAGTCCTCTTCTGGCAGTGCCGGGTGGAGATTATAACAGAACATGGCCAAGATGTTCAAATGTTCATAAATGACTAGCATGGTCAAATAATAATAATCACAGTAGTTGTCGAGGGTGCAACAAGTCAGCACCTCAGGAGTAAATGTCAGTTGGCTTTTCATAGCCGATCATTCAGAGTTTCTCTACAGCAGATCTGGGACAGGTAGCACGTCCGGTGAACAGGTCAGGATTCCATAGCCGCAGGCAGAACAGTTGAAACTGGATCAGCAGCACGGCCAGGTGGACTGGGGACAGCAAGGAGTCATCATGGCAGGTAGTCCTAAGGCATGGTCCTAAGGCTCAGGTCCTCCGAGAGAAAGAAAGAAAGAAAGAAAGAAAGAAAGAAAGAAAGAAAGAAAGAAAGAAAGAAAGAAAGAGAGAATTAGAGAGAGCATACTTAAATTCACACAGGACACCGGATAAGACAGGAGAAATACTCCAGATATAACAGACTGACCCAAGCCCCCCGACACATAAACTACTGCAGCATAAATCCTGGAGGCTGAGACATGAGGGGTCAGGAGACACTGTGGCCCCAATCCGATGATACCCCCAGACAGGGCCAAACAGGCAGGATATAACCCCACCAACTTTGCCAAAGCACAGCCCCCACACCACTAGGGGGATATCTTCAACCACCAACTTACCATCCTGAGACAAGGCCGAGTATAACCCACAAAGATCTCCGCCACGGCACAACCCAAGGACGGCGCACCAACCCAGACAGGAAGACCACGTCAGTGACTAAACCCACTCAAGTGACGCACCCCTCCTAGGGACGGCATGGAAGAGCACCAGTAAGCCAGTGACTCAGCCCCTGTAATAGGGTTAGAGGCAGAGAATCCCAGTGGAGAGAGGGGAACCGGCCAGGCAGAGAAAGCGAGGGTGGTTTGTTGCTCCAGAGCCTTTCCGTTCACCTTCACACTCCTGGGCCAGACTACACTCAATCATATGACCAACTGAAGAGATGAGTCTTCAGTAAAGACTTAAAGGTTGAGACCGAGTCTGCGTCTCTCACATGGGTAGGCAGACCATTCCATAAAAATGAGCTCTATAGGAGAAAGCCCTGCCTACAGCTGTTTGCTTAGAAATTCTAGGGACAATTAGGAGGCCTGCGTCTTGTGACCGTAGCATATGTGTAGGTGTGTACGGCAGGACCAAATCGGAAAGATAGGTAGGAGCAAGCCCATGTAATGCTTTGTAGGTTAGAAGTAAAACCTTGAAATCAGCCCTTGCCTTAACATGAAGCCAGTGTAGGGAGGCTAGCACTGGAGTAATATGATAATTTTTTGTTGGTTCTAGTCAGGATTCTAGCAGCCGTATTTAGCACTAACTGAAGTTTATTTAGTGCTTTATCCGGGTAGCCGGAAAGTAGAGCATTGCAGTAGTCTAACATAGAAGTATCAAAAGCATGGATGAATTTTTCTGCATAATTTTTGGACAGAAAGTTTCTGATTTTTGCAATGTTACGTAGATGGAAAAAAGCTGTCCTTGAAACAGTCTTGATATGTTCGTCAAAAGAGAGATCAGGGTCCAGAGTAACGCCGAGGTCCTTCACAGTTTTATTTGAGATGACTGTACAACCATCAAGATTAATTGTCAGATTCAACAGAAGATCTCTTTGTTTCTTGAGACCTACAAAAAGCATCTATGTTTTTAGAAAGTTTGCAACCATCCACTTCCTCTTGTCTGAAACACAGGCTTCCAGGGAGGGCAATTCTGGGGCTTCACCATGTTTCATTGACATGTACAGCTAGCTGTATGTCATCCGCATAGCAGTGAAAGTTAACCTTATGTTTTTGAATGACATCCCCAAGAGGTAAAATATATAGTCAAAACAATAGTGGTCCTAAAACGGAACCTTGAGGAACACCAACATTTACAGTTGATTTGTCAGAGGACAAACCATTCACAGAAACAAATTTATATCTTTCCGGCAGATAAGATCTAAACTAGGTCAGAACTTGTCCGTGTTGACCAATTTGGGTTTCCAATCTCTCCAAAACAATGAGGTGATCGATGGTATCAAAAGCAGCACTAAGGTCTAGGAGCACGAGGACAGATGCAGAGCCTCGGTCCGACGCCATTTAAAGGTCATTTACCACCTTCACAAGTGCATTCTCAGTGCTATGATGGGGTCTAAAACCAGACTGAAGCATTTCGTAAACATTGTTTGTCTTCAGGAAGGCAATGAGTTGCTGCGCAACAGCTTTTTCTAAAATTATAGAGAGGAATGGAAGATTCGATATAGGCCGATAGTTTTTTATATTTTCTGGGTCAAGGTTAGGCTTTTTCAAGAGAGGCTTTATTACTGCCACTTTTAGTGAGTTTGGTACACATCCTGTGGATAGAGAGACGTTTATTATGTTCAACATAGGAGGGCCAAGCACAGGAAGCTCTTTCAGTAGTTTAGTTGGAATAGGGTCCAGTATGCAGCTTGAAGGTTTAGAGGCCATGATTATTTTCATCATTGTGTCAATAGATATAGTACTAAAACACTTGAGTGTCTCCCTTGATCCTAAGTCCTGGCAGAGTTGTGCAGACTCAGGACAACTGAGCTTTGAAGGAATACGCAGATTTAAAGAGGTGTCCGTAATTTGGTTTCTAATGATCATGATCTTTTCCTCAAAGAAGTTCATGAATTTATTACTGCTGAAGTGAAAGCCATCCTCTCTTGGGGAATAGCTTTGCGACAGTATCAAAAAGAAATGTAGGATTGTTCTTATTTTCCTCAATTAAGTTAGAAAAATAGGATGATCGAGCAGCAGTGAGGGCTCTTCGATACGGCACGGTAGGTACTGTCTTTCCAAGCTAGTCGGAAGACTTCCAGTTTGTGTGGCGCCATTTCCGTTCCAATTTTCTCTAAGCTTGCTTCAGAGCTCGGGTATTTTCTGTATACCAGGGAGCTAGTTTCTTATGCCAAATGTTTTTAGTTTTTAGGGGTGCAACTGCATCTAGGGTATTGCGCAAGGTTACATTGAGTTCCTCAGTTAGGTGGTTAACTGATTTTTGTCCTCTGACATCCTTGGCTAGGCAGAGGGAGTCTGGAAGGGCATCAAGGAAGCTTTGGAAGAATTTATAGCACGACTTTTGATGCTCCTTTGTTGGGGTCTGAGCAGATGATTTGGTGCGATTGCAAACGTAATAAAATGGTGGTCCGATAGTCCAGGGTTATGAGGAAAAAACATTAAGATCCACAGCATTTATTCCATGGGACAAAACTAGGTCCAGAGTATGACTGTGGCAGTGAGTAGGTCCAGAGACATGTTGGATAAAACCCACTGAGTCGATGATGGCGCCGAAATACTTTTGGAGTGGGTCTGTGGACTTTTCCATGTGAATATTAAAGTCACCAAAAATTAGAATATTAGGGCCTCCCGGGTAGTGCAGTGGTCTAAGGCATTGCAGTGCTAGCTGTGCCACCAGAGACTCTGGGTTCGAGCCCAGGCTTTGTCGCAGCCGGCTGCGACCGGGAGGTCCATGAGGCGACGCACAATTGGCCTAGCGTCGTCTGGGTTAGGGAGGGTTTGGCCGGTAGGGATATCCTTGTCTCATCATGCACTAGCGAGTCCTGCGGCGGGCCGGGTGCAGTGCACATTGACCAAGTCGCTAGGTGTACCGTGTTTCCTCCGACACATTGGTGCAGCTTGCTTCCGGGTTGGATGCGCGCTGTGTTAATAAGCAGCGCAGCTTGGTTGGGTTGTGTTTCGGAGGACGCATGGCTCTCGACCTTCGTATCTCCCGAGCCCGTACAGGAGTTGTAGCGATGAGACATGACAGTAACTTCTAACAATTGGAGAAATGTGGGGGTAAAAAATTTGAATATTAACTGCTATGACTACAAGGTCCAATAGGAATTCAGGGATCTCAGTGAGAAACGCTGAATATGGCCCAGGAGGCCTGTAAACAGTAGCTATAAAAAGTGATTGGGTAGGCTGCATAGATTTCATGACTAGAAGCTCAAATGAGAAAAACTTCAGGTTTTTTATATAAATTGAAATTTGCTATCGTAAATGTGGTCACTAGTGTAACCAGGAGGTGAGGCCTCATTTAACACAGTAAAATGCATCAGGCTAAAGCCATGTTTCAGTCAGGCCAATCACATCAATATTATGATCAGTGATTACTGATCATGAGTTCATTGACTGGAACTGCCTTTGTGAGGGATCTAACATTAAGTATCCCTATTTTGAGATGTGAGGTATTACGATCTCTTTCAATAATGGCAGGAATGGAGTAGGTCTTTATTCCAGTGAGATTGCTAAGACAAACTTCTGCCATGTTCAGTTTTGCCCAACCTAGATCGAGGCACTGACACGGTCTCAATGGGGATAGCTCAGCTGACTACACTGACTGTGCTAGTGGCAGACTCCACTAAGCTGGCAGGCTGACTAACAGCCTGCTGCCTGGCCTGCACCCTATTTCATTGTGGAGCTAGAAGAGTTAGAGCCCTGTCTATGTTGGTAGATAAGATGAGAGCACCCCTCCAGCTTGGTTCTGTTTGTGGGTGAGTCGCAGAAAGAGGGCCAATTATCTACAAATTCTATCTTTTGGGAGGGGCAGAAAACAGTTTTCAACCAGCGATTGAGTTGTGACACTGCTGTAGAGCTCATCACTCCCCCTAACTGGGAGGGGGCCAGAGACACCGCTGTAGAGCTCATCACTCCCCCTAACTGGGAGGGGGCCAGAGACTCTGCTGTAGAGTCCATCACTCCCCCTAACTGGGAGGGGGCCAGAGACACTGCTGTAGAGCTCATCACTCCCCCTGGGAGGGGGCCAGAGACTCTGCTGTAGAGCCCATCACTCCCCATTGGAGGGGGCCAGAGACTCTGCTGTAGAGCTCATCACTCCCCCTAACTGGAAGGGGGCCAGAGACTCTGCCGTAGAGCTCATCACTCCCCCTAACTGGGAGGGGGCCAGAGACAATTACTCGATGCCTACACATCTTTCTAGCTGATTTACACGCTGAAGCTATGTTGCGCCTGGTGACCTCTGACCTCTGTTTCATCCTAACATCGTTCGTGCCGACGTGGATAACAATATCTCTATACTCTCTACACTCGCCAGTTTTAGCTTTAGCCAGCACCATCTTCAGATTAGCCTTAACGTCGGTAGCCCTGCCCCCTGGTAAACAGTGTATGATTTGTTTTAAGTCTAATACTGCGGGTAATGGAGTCGCCAATGACTAGGGTTTTCAATTTGTCAGAGCTAATGGTGGGAAGCTTCGGCGTCTCAGACCCCGTAATGGGAGGAGTAGAGACAAGAGAAGGCTCGGCCTCAGACTCCAACTCGCTGCTTAATTGGGAAAACCGGTTGAAAGTTTCTGTCGGCTGAATGAGCGACACCGGTTGAGCATTCCTACAGCATTTCCCTCCAGAAGCCATGAGAAAGTTGTCCGGCTGCGGGGACCGTGCGAGGGGATTTATATTAACGTTACTATCTGTACTTACTGGTGGCACAGACACTGTTTCATCCTTTCCTACACTGAAATTACCCTTGCCTAACGATTGCGTCTGAAGCTGGGCTTGCAGCACAGCTATCCTCGCCATAAGGCGATCGTTCTCCTGTATATTATGAGTATAGCGACTACAATTAGAAGGCATCATGTTAATGTCACTACTTAGCTTCGGCTGTTGGAAGTCCTGACGAACCACGTCCAGATAAAGCATCATGTTAATGTCACTACTTAGCTTCGGCTGTTGGAAGTCCTGACGAACCACGTCCAGATAAAGCATCATGTTAATGTCACTACTTAGCTTCGGCTGTTGGAAGTCCTGACGAACCACGTCCAGATAAAGCATCATGGTAATGTCACTACTTAGCTTCGGCTGTTGGAAGTCCTGACGAACCACGTCCAGATAAACCATCATGTTAATGTCACTACTTAGCTTCGGCTGGTGGAAGTCCTGACGAACCACGTCCAGATAAACCATCATGTTAATGTCACTACTTAGCTTCGGCTGGTGGAAGTCCTGACGAACCACGTCCAGATAAAACCTCCAGAGTGAAAAAGTTGAATGAGGGAAAAACTAAAAATATCAACGGTAATTAAAAACTATTTATTAAAAACTAAAAACTGTAAAGTTGTCAGGTAGCAAAGTAAGGTTGGCAACAAAACGCACAGCAGCACGTAAACAAGTCTGCAAGTTGTGACCGGAAATGACAAGCAATGTCCGTATTGGCCCAAGAAGAAGGAGAAGAAGGAGAGAGAGGTCACAACCAACTGCCCAGGCACAGAGCTCTCTCAGGGCTATAAGTTCTACCAGTGCAAATGCATTAACCATGTTCTACCACCTTGTTCCAGGAATCACTCAAATGCTGCACAAAGGCGCAAACACACATACATTCACATGCACAGGCGGAAACACACACAAGCGCAAATGCACACGCACACACCGCATCCAGTGTTGAATGGGTCTTAAGAGTGGCTAGGTTCTAGCGTGGAACTGTGTTGACCATTTCCCAGACAGACAGCGCTGTCAGGGGTTAAGCAGTATAAATACATCGCAGAGCACTGATGTCATCAGTAGTCGCCAGTGGGCAGGATGTTTCCTAACGCGGTAATCACTCTGCTGTGGGCAGTCACCCGTTACCCGGGAGATCAAACCTTTTCTCCTCTTTATAGGATCAACATGTTGAGCAAACTCCCCCTTTCTCACTCCTTCCTTCTCTCTGTCCTCTCTCTCATTCCCTCTCTCTCTCCCTGCCTTCCTTTCTCACTCTGTCTCTCTCTGTCTCTCTGTCTCTCTGTCTCTCTCTCTCTCTCTCTCTGTCCCTCTCTCTCTCTTCACACACACACCACGCACACACACACACAGATGCACGCATGCACACACACACACACACACATACACACACACACACACACACACACACACACACACACACACACACACACACACACACACACACACACACACACACACACACACACACACACACACTCTTCCTCTCTTTATCTCTCTCTTCCCCTCCCTCTCTCTGTAGGTTATGGAAAATGTGACACGTTTTAGTTTTTTTGTACCAAGTTTTAAAACATTGGTGGAGGGTCTGCATCAATATCTTCTGCAGGACGGGAGAGAGAGAGAGACTCAGAGAGAAAAGGTGAAAGAAAGAAAGAAAGAGAGAGAGACTCAGTGAGAAAAACTGAAAGAAAGAGAGAGCGAGAGACTCAGAGCTAAAAAGTGATAGAAAGAGAGAGAGAGAGAGAGAGAAGAGGGATGTGGGCTGAGGTAATTGCAATGCTCCAGTCAGTCCTTCCCAGGTTAGAGTGTGTGATAAGGAGATTAGGGCTGACCCTACAAAGCATTATAATCCCTTTATGGACCATGTGAGGGTTCTGACCGTAACCTGAATGAACTGACTTCCACCTCACCCTCTCTACATCTCCCCACCTTCCAACACCTGTGTCTGTGTGTGTGTGTGCGTGCGTGTGTGTCCTGGTTGAGGTTGTCAGGCACTATAATAGGCAGTGGGGGGATGAGGTGGGAGAGAGAGGTGATGGTGGTGGGACATCTCTGTTAGAGAGAGGGGTAAGAGGGTGAAGTGGCGGGGGGGTGTTGAGGAGTAAGGGGTGAGCTGCCCCCCGTTGTCTAGCGGAAGTGAGCGGTGCAGGATTGACTGGTGTGAGGGTGCTGAACAGACACTTGAGCTAATGTGACCTGTCAGTTCTGTCTCCTGTTGCTCCGGAGAGAGAGGTGTCGGGGGAAGTGTCTGGGGTCCAGTGGCCCAGAGGGAGAGGGGGAGGAGAGGAACGAGTGGAGGGGAAAGAGGAGATTGGGGGAGCAACAGCTGTGGGGAGAGAGAGAATAGGTTGAGAGAGGGAGAGAGAAAATAAAACATGGTCCGTTCTTGCATTGATTATGTGAGTTTTGATAGAGAACAGCAGGATTTCAGCCTGCACCGATGGGTGTTGTTGAGGGATATTTTGTCCATGGTTGGAGGTGGGTAATGCATAAGGGAGCAGCTCTTTCCCTCATGAAGAGAAGAGGAGAGGAGCTGGGATAGTCTGGGCCTTGATATAGGATATACACAGATTTATTTTAGGCACGGTCTCTATGAGAGAGCATTGAAGCTGGAGTGCATGGCCACATTGGGCAGTGTTCCAGAAATGGGTTCACTCTTTATTGAGAATGTATTGACGCTAACCTTCTTCTGCATGCCAGGTGTTTGCAGTACTGAATGTTTTCAGAAGGGACCTCATCATTGTAGCTCTGTTGTGGTCTGTCCATGTGTGGAGCTTCAATCTGGGGACAAACTATGTGGGTTTGATCTCCCCATCCACCTCATAACCAGATCATAACCACATCCAGCATCTTGTTAAAAGGCATACATCTGTGTTGAGATAGCAGGATTGTTTCATTCCCAAATTTGCTAACAGAATGGGAGTCGGCTAGTGACTGAAGCGTCCATGTGTTCATGTTCCATTCAAGTTATTTAAAGTCATGCTTCTGTGTGGTGTTGTGTGTTAGTGTCTTCGCATAGGCATGTGTGTATAACTAATTATGGATCATTATTTTGCCTTGACTCACATGACATGAAGGCTGTTTACACATCCAGTGTGTCTGTGTGGGCTGCAGGTGTATCAAGGATGTGTGTGTGTGTGTGTGTCAAAATACTGACGGTATTATTTTCAATACCGTAAAAAAAGATATATATATATATATATATATATATTTGTTACGTATTTATATTTTGGGGGGGTTTGGGGGCATCCCCGCCTTGTGGGGGCTGCGGCGTTGCGTGCTATAAGTTAAATATAACTAGAAGAAATCTAAGATGTGTCAAATAAATGATACCCAGCTCAGGGCTCCAGCTATGCATTTGGTTGGCTAACTTGCTAGCTAACTGACTCGATGTCTAGATCAAGCTTCTTGGTTACACCAGAGACATTCAATCCCTCCTGGATCAAGATCCCTGTTGTCTAAATTGTTTTGTGCGTCCAAAAAATCTATACATATACATATATATTTATTGTTGTTGAAATAATGCGCCTTGTGTGCACTTCCGGTAATACCGTATACCCCGGTATGGTACAGAAACGGTATGACGGTATGGACATCTGAATACCGCTAAACCCTAGTGTGTGTGTGTGTGTTGCAGTAGAAGTGTATTTGTGTTCCTCCATTGTAGAGTAGAGTAGGCCTGAAGCACGACTGTTCAGCATGATGGGTTCATAGAGGAGACAAGTGACTCACACCAACACACACATACACAGCTAAACACAAACACATATACACAGTGTGTGTATTTGTGCAAAACAAAAAAAGTGGGGGCGAGCGTTGTGACCGCCAGTCACGTCCTCCTAGAGGAAGTCATAAACGCGCCCGCTTGGCTTTCACTGCTGTGCCCTGCTTCTAATGACTACCATACTACTGGGGGGACCAGAACGACTTTCACATGCAGCTGCACCCAGATAAAGAGCTTTTACAGTGGAGAGGCAGGCGGCTGCTCTCCAGGACAAGGGAACAGGTCTGGCTTTCTTCCCAGAGGGATTGCACCTGCGTGGGCCGTGGGAGGAGAAAGAGGGCCCTAGGTGGAGGACTAAGCCCTGGAGCTGAGTAGGGCCTGATTTATTGACTGGGGTTTAGCGGGGCTCTCAGGAGGGGGGGGGGGGGGGGGGTGAAGGGGAGAAGGGTGGAGACGAGGGCGTAGGGAAGAGAAAGAAAGGGGTTTCTGAGAGGGGTGGGGGAGTATTTTGGTGTGGTGGTGGTGGTGGGGGTGAGAATACATTGGTGTTTTTCGGGGGAAGTGGTGAGAGGGGGTCAGGCATCCCCATGTCATCGCTGACTTGGCTCTTTTGATTCTTAGCTGTTGTTTATGGACGATAGTAAAATCGCACAGCAGGAGAAAGGAGGGAACCAGAGTCATCTCAGCTGTGTGTGTGTGTGTGTGTGTGTGTGTGTTTGAGCACAGCTGAGCTCTCTTAGGTCAACCCTCATGGCTTGGCATTCTTGTGGCCTCATTGAGTGTGCATTTGTGTGACGTCGCACAATCACACACACATATACACTGAGTGTACCAAACATTAGGAACAACTTCCTAATATTGAGTTGCACCCCCCCTTTTTTGCCCTCAGAACAGCTTCAAGTTTGGACTCTAAAAGATGTCAAAAGCGTTCCTTAGGGATGCTGGCCCATGTTGACTCCAATGCTTTCCACAGTTGTGTCAAGTTGGCTGAATTTCCTTTGGGTGGTGGACCATTCTTGATAACTGTTGAGCGTGAAAAACACAGCAGTGTTGCAGTTCTTGACACAAACCGGTGAGCCTGGCACCTAATACCATACCTCGTTCAAAGACACTTAAATTATTTGTCTTGCAAGACACAATCCATGTCTCATTGTCTCAAGACTTAAAAATCATTCTTTAACCTGTCTCCTCCCCTTCATCTACACTGATTTGAAGTCGATTTAACAAGTGACATCAATAAGGAATCATAGCTTTCACCTCCTTCATCTGGTCAGTCTATGCCATGGAGAGAGCAGGTGTTCTTAATGTTTTGTATACTCAGTCTATAGCCTAAACACACTGACTCACTGTGCGTTGAGTCAATGTCACTTTGTCTATTTATACCACTATTGGCAGGTTAGAAGGGAAAAAACACACTAATATTACCAAAAAGTCATGTTAGCATTAGATCAACACGTGATGGTCCTTGATGGTCCAATCTCATAGACTAACAAGGGCAGAGGTTTGCAGTGCTGATGTGTTTACACATTCCACTGTAGTAAAGGTCATAGAGTGGAGGATGTCATCCACTGTCTGCAGCACTATCTCACTGAGGTGGAAACACTCTCATGCTGCTACTGCTCCTTTGACTCTGAAAACTTCCTGCTATAGTCAGTATGGCTCTAAGAGAGGAGAGGAGTGGGGAGGAGAGGAGAGGAGAGAGGAGAAAGAGGAGAGGAGAAAGAGGAGGAGATAGAGAGGAGAGGATAGAGAGGAGAAAGAGGAGAGGATGAAGAGGAGAAAGAGGAGAGGAGAAAGAGGAGAGGATAGAGAGGAGGGGATAGAGAGGAGAAAGAGGAGAGGATAAAGAGGAGGGGATAGAGAGGAGAAAGAGGAGGAGATAGAGAGGAGAAAGATGAGAGGAGAAAGAGGGGAGGTGATAGAGAGGAGAAAGAGGAGGAGAAAGAGGAGGGGATAGAGAGGAGAGGGGAAAGATGATAGGATAAAGAGGAGAGGATAAAGAGGAGGGGATAGAGAGGAGAGGAGAAAGAGGAGAGGAGAAAGAGGAGAGGAGAAAGAGGAGAGGAGAAAGGGGAGAGGAGAAAGAGGAGAGGAGAAAGAGGAGATGAAAGAGGAGAGGATGGAGAGGAGAAAGAGGAGAGGAGAGGAGAAAGAGGAGAGGATAGAGAGGAGAAAGAGGAGAGGAGAAAAAGGAGAGGATGGAGAGGAGAAAGAGGGGAGGAGAAAGAGGAGAAGATGGAGAGGAGAAAGAGGAGAGGAGAAGATGGAGAGGAGAAAGAGGAGAGGAGAAAGAGGAGGGATAGAGAGGAGAAAGGGGAGAGGATAAAGAGGAAGGGATAGAGAGGAGAAAGAATAGGGGAGAAAGAGGAGGGGATAGAGAGGAGAAAGAGGAGGGGATGGAGAGGAGAAAGAGGAGGGGATAGAGAGGAGAAAGAGGAGGGGATAAAGAGGAGAAAGAGGAGGGGATAGAGAGGAGAAAGAGGAGAGGATAGAGAGGTGAAAGAGGAGGGGATAGAGAGGAGAAAGAGGAGAGGACAGAGAGGAGAAAGAGGAGTGGATAGAGAGGAGAAAGAGGAGAGGGTAGAAAGGTGAAAGAGTAGGGGATAGAGAGGAGAAAGAGGAGAGGACAGAGAGGAGAAAGAGGAGAGGAGAAAGAGGAGGGGATAGAGAGGAGAAATAGGAGAGGAGAAAGAGGCGGGGATAGAGAGGAGAGGATAGAGAGGTGAAAGAGGAGAGGATAGAGAGGAGTGGATAAAGAGGGGGGATAGAGAGGAGAAAGAGGAGGGGCTAGAGAGGAGAGGGGAAAGAGGATAGGATAAAGAGGAGAGGATAAAGAGGAGGGGATAGAGAGGAGAGGAGAAAGAGGAGGGGATAGAGAGGAGAGAAGAAAGAGGAGGGGATAGAGAGGAAGGGATAGAGAGGAGAAAGAGGAGGGGATAGAGAGGAGAAAGAGGAGTGGAGATAGGGGAGAGGAGAAAGAGGAGATGATAGAGAGGAGAAAGATGAGAGGATGGAGAGGAGAATGAGGAGAGGAGAAAGAGGACAGGAGAAAGAGGAGAGGATGGAGAGGAGAGGAGAAAGAGGAGAGGATAGAGAGGAGAAAGAGGAGAGGATAAAGAGGAGAGGATGGAGAGAAGCAAGAAAAGAGGAGAAAGAGGAGAGGAGAAAGAGGAGAGGAGGAAGAGGAGAGGATGGAGAGAAGCAAGAAGAGAGGAGAAAGAGGAGAGGAGAAAGAGGAGAGGAGGAAGAGGAGAGGATAGAGTGGAGAAAGAGGAGAGGATAAAGAGGAGAGGATGGAGAGAAGAAAGAGGAGGGGAGAAAGAGGAGAGGAGAAAGAGGAGGGGATAGAGAGGACAGGATGGAGAGGAGAAAGATGAGAGGAGAGGATAAAGAGGAGAAAGAGGAGAGGACAGAGAGGAGAAAGAGGAGAGGAGAGGAAAAAGAGGAGAGGATGGAGAGGAGAAAGAGGAGAGGATAAAGAGGAGAGGATGGAGAGGAGAGGATAAAGAGGATAGAGAGGAGAGGATGGAGAGGAGAAAGAGGAGAGGATAGAGAGGAGGAAGAGGAGAAAGAGGAGAGGATATAGAGGAGAGGATGGAGAGGCGAAAGAGGAGAAAGAGAAGAGGAGAAAGAGGAGGGGATAGAGAGGAGAAAGAGGAGGGGATAGAGAGGAGAAAGAGGAGAGGCTAAAGAGGAGAAAGAGGAGAGGAAAAAGAGGAGAGGATAGAGAGGAGAGGAGAAAGAGGAGCAAGAGGAGGGGATAGAGAGGAGAGGAGAAAGAGGAGAGGATGGAGAGGAGAAAGAGGAGTGGATAGAGAGGAGAAAGAGGAGAGGATAAAGAGGAGGGGATAGAGGAGAAAGAGGAGAGGCTAAAGAGTAGGGGATAGAGAGGAGGGGAAAGAGAGGAGCAAGAGGAAAGGATAGAAAGGAAAAAGAGGAGAGGAAAAAGAGTAGGGGATACAGAGGAGGGGATAGAGAGGAGAAAGCGGAGAGGAAAAAGAGGAGAGGATAGAGAGGAGAAAGAGGAGAAAGAATAGGGGAGAAAGAGGAGGGGATAGATAGGAAAAAGAGGAGGGGATGGAGAGGAGAAAGAGGAGGGGAGAAAGAGGAGGGGATTGAGAGGAGAAAGAGGTGAGGAGAAAGAGGACGGGATAGAGAGCAGAAAGAGGAGGGGATAAAGAGGAGAAAGAGGAGGGGATAGAGAGGAGAAAGAGGAGAGGATAGAGAGGTGAAAGAGGAGGGGATAGAGAGGAGAAAGAGGAGAGGACAGAGAGGAGAAAGAGGAGGGGATAGAGAGGAGAAAGAGGAGAGGGTAGAAAGGTGAAAGAGGAGGGGATAGAGAGGAGAAAGAGGAGAGGACAGAGAGGAGAAAGAGGAGAGGAGAAATAGGAGGGGATAGAGAGGAGAAATAGGAGAGTATAGAGATGTGAAAGAGGAGGGGAGAAAGAGGAAGGGATAGAGAGGAGAAAGAGGAGAGGAGAAAGAGGAGGGGATAGAGAGGAGAGGATAGAGAGGTGAAAGAGGAGAGGATAGAGAGGTGAAAGAGGAGGGGATAGAGAGGGGAAAGAGGAGAGAAGAGAGAGAGGACAGAGAGGAGAAAGAGGAGGGGATAGAGAGGAGAAAGAGGAGGGGGTGAGAGGAGAAAGAGGAGAAAGAGGGGAGGTGATAGAGAGGAGAAAGAGGGGAGGTGATAGAGAGGAGAAAGAGGAGGGGATAGAGAGGGGATGGGAAAGAGGATAGGATAAAGTGGAGAGGATAAAGAGGAGAGGATAGAGAGGAGAGGGGAAAGAGGATAGGATAAAGAGGAGAGGATAAAGAGGAGGGGATAGCGAGGAGAGGAGAAAGAGGAGAGGAGAAAGAGGAGGGGATAGAGAGGAGAGGAGAAAGGGGAGAGGAGAAAAAGGAGATGATAGAGAGGAGAAAGAGGAGAGGATGGAGAGGAGAATGAGGAGAGGAGAAAGAGGACAGGATGGAGAGGAGAGGAGAAAGAGGAGAGGATAGAGAGGAGAAAGAGGAGTGGATAAAGAGGAGAGGATGGAGAGAAGAAAGAGGAGAGGAGAAAGAGGAGAGGAGAAAGAAGAGAGGATGGAGAGAAGAAAGAGGAGAGGATGGAGAGGAGAAAGAGGAGAGGATGGAGAGGATAAAGAGGAGAGGATGGAGAGGAGAAAGAGGAGAGGATGGAGAGGAGAGGATAGACAGGAGAAAGAGGAGAGGATAAAGAGGAGAGGATGGAAAGAAGAAAGAGGAGAGGAGAAAGAGGAGAAGATGGAGAGAAGAAAGAGGAGGGGAGAAAGAGGAGAGGAGAAAGAGGAGAGGATGGAGAGAAGAAAGAGGAGAGGAGAAAGAGGAGAGGAGAAAGAGGAGAGGATGGAGAGGAGATAGAGGAGAGGATGGAGAGGATAAAGAGGAGAGGATGGAGAGGAGAAAGATGAGAGGAGAAAGTGGAGAGGATAGAGAGGAGAGGAGAAAGAAGAGATGATGGAGAGGGAAAGAAAAGAGGGGAAAGAGTAGAGAAGAAAGAGGAGAAAGAGGAGAAAGATGAGAGGAGAGGATAAAGAGGAGAAAGAGGCGAGGAGAAAGAGGAGGGGAGAGGATAAAGAGGAGAAAGAGGAGAGGATGGAGAGGAGAAAGAGGAGAGGATAAAGAGGAGAGGATGGAGAGGAGAGGATAAAGAGGAGAGGATAGAGAGGAGAGGATGGAGAGGAGAAAGAGGAGAGGGTAGAGAGGAGGAAGAGGAGAAAGAGGAGAGGCTGGAGAGGCGAAAGAGGAGAGGAGAAAGAGGAGGGGATAGAGAGGAGAGGAGAAAGAGGAGAGGATGGAGAGGAGAAAGATGAGTGGATAGAGAGGAGAAGGAGGAGAGGATAAAGAGGAGAGGATGGAGAGGAGAAAGAGGAGAGGATGGAGAGGAGAGGATAGACAGGAGAAAGAGGAGAGGATAAAGAGGAGAGGATGGAGAGTAGAAAGAGGAGGGGAGAAAGAGGAGAGGATGGAGAGAAGAAAGAGGAGAGGAGAAAGAGGAGAGGATAGACAGGAGAAAGAGGAGAGGAGAAAGAGGAGAGGATGGAGAGAAGAAAGAGGAGGGGAGAAAGAGGAGAGGAGAAAGAGGAGAGGATGGAGAGAAGAAAGAGGAGAGGAGAAAGAGGAGAGGAGAAAGAGGAGAGGATGGAGAGGAGAAAGAGGAGAGGATGGAGAGGAGAAAGATGAGAGGAGAAAGAGGAGAGGATAGAGAGGTGTGGAGAAAGAGGAGATGATGGAGAGGGGAAAGAGGAGAGAAGAAAGAGGAGAAAGAGGAGAAAGATGAGAGGAGAGGATAAAGAGGAGAAAGAGGAGATGATAGAGAGGAGAAAGAGGAGGGGAGAGGATAAAGAGGAGAAAGAGGAGAGGATGGAGAGGAGAAAGAGGAGAGGATAAAGAGAAGAGGATGGAGAGGAGAGGATAAAGAGGAGAGGATAGAGAGGAGAGGATGGAGAGGAGAAAGATGAGAGGGTAGAGAGGAGTAAGAGGAGAAAGAGGAGATAATGGAGAGGCGAAAGAGGAGAAAGAGGAGAGGAGAAAGAGGAGGGGATAGAGAGGAGAGGAGAAAGAGGAGAGGATGGAGAGGAAAAAGGGGAGTGGATATAGAGGAGAAAGAGGAGAGGATAAAGAGGAGGGGATAGAGGAGAAAGATGAGAGGCTAAAGAGTAGGAGATAGAGAGGAGGGGATAGAGAGGAGAGGAGAGGAGAAAGAGGAAAGGATAGAGAGGAGAAAGAGGAGAGGATAGAGAGGAGAGGAAAAAGATTATGGGATAGAGAGCTGAAAGCGGAGAGGAAAAAGAGGAGGGGATAGAGAGGAGAAAGAGGAGAGGAGAAAGAGGAGAGGAGAAAGAATAGGGGAGAAAGAGGAGGGGATAGAGAGGAGACAGAGGAGGGGATGGAGAGGAGAAAGAGGAGGGGGGAAAGAGGATGGGATAGAGAGGAGAAAGAGGAGGGGATAAAGAGGAGAAAGATGAGGGGATAGAGAGGAGAGGATAGAGAGGTGAAAGAGGAGGGGATAGAGAGGAGAAAGAGGAGAGGACAGAGAGGAGAAAGAGGAGAGGAGAAAGAGGAGGAGATAGAGAGGAGAAAGAGGAGAGGATAGAGAGGTGAAATAGGAGGGGATAGAGAGGAGAAAGAGGAGAGTACAGAGAGGAGAAAGAGGAGAGGAGAAAGAGGAGGGGATAGAGAAGAGAAATAGGAGAGGATAGAGATGTGAAAGAGGAGGGGAGAAAGAGGAGGGGATAGAGAGGAGAAAGAGGAGAGGAGAAAGAGGGGGGGATAGAGAGGAGAGGATAGAGAGGTGAAAGAGGAGAGGATAGAGAGGAGAAAGAGGAGAGAAGAAAGATGAGAGGATAGAGAGGAGAAAGAGGAGAGGATAGAGAGGGGAAAGAGGAGAGGATATAGAGGAGAAAGAAGAGGGGATAGAGAGGAGAAAGAGGAGGGGATAGAGAGGAGAAAGAGAGGAGAAAGAGGAGGGGATAGAAAGGAGAAAGAGGAGAGGAGGAAGAGGAGGGGATAGAGAATAGAGTATAGCGAGATGAAAGAGGAGGGGATAGAGAGGAGAAAGAGGAGAGGAGAAAGAGGAGAGGAGGAAGAGCAGGGGATAGAGAGGAGTGTATAGAGAGATGAAAGAGGAGGGGATAGAGAGGAGAAAGAAGAGAGGAGAAAGAGGAGGGGATAGAGAGGAGAAAGAGGATAGGAGGAAGAAAGGAGGAGAGGAGAAAGTTGAGAGGGGAAGGGAGGATCAGAGCAGGTATTGGCAGCTCTGAGGGCGTTCCTGATGCGGTCACTGAGACATTTCCTTGTTTTTGATAGAAAAGCACATTTTTTTATCCATTAAAATAACTCAAAATTGATCCGAAATACAGTGTAGACATAGTTAATGTTGTAAATGACTATTGTAGCTGGAAACGGCAGGTTTTTTATGGAATATCTACATAGGCGTACAGAGGCCCATTATCAGCAACCATCACTCCTGTGTTCCAATGGCACGTTGTGTTAGCTAATCCAAGTTTATAATTTTAAAGGGCTAATTGATCATTAGAAAACCCTTTTGCAGTTATGTTAGCACAGCTGAAAACTGTTGTTCTGATTAAAGTGGCTTTAAAACTGGCCTTTAGACTAGTTGAGTAAGCGTCAGTATAGAGACAAAGTAGAGTTGCAATTCAACGGCTCAGACACAAGAGGTATGTGGCAGGGTCACAACGCATCACCGGGGACAAACTACCTGCCCTCCAGGACACCTACACCACCCGATGTCACAGAAAGGCCATAAAGATCATCAAGGACAACAACCACCCGAGCCACTGCCTGTTCACCCTGCTATCATCCAGAAGGCGAGGTCAGTACAGGTGCATCAAAGCAGGGACCGAGAGACTGAAAAACAGCTTCTATCTCAAGGCCATCAGACTGTTAAACAGCTACCACTAACATTGAGTGGCTGCTGCCAACATACTGTCTCAACTCCAGCTCACTTTAATAATGGAAATTGATGTAAATTGATGTAAAAAATGTACCACTAGCCACTTTAAACAATGCCACTGAATATAATGTTTACATACCCTACATTACTCATCTCATATGTATATGTACAGTGGGGCAAAAAAGTATTTAGTCAGCCACCAATTGTGCAAGTTCTCCCACTTAAAAAGATGAGAGGGGCCTGTAATTTTCATCATAGGTACACTTCAACTATGACAGACAAAATTAGAAAATCACATTGTAGGATTTTTAATGAATTTATTTGCAAATTATGGTGGAAAATAAGTATTTGGTCACCTACAAACAAGCAAGATTTCTGGCTCTCACAGACCTGTAAGAGGCTCCTCTGTCCTCCACTCGTTACCTGTATTAATGGCACCTGTTTGAACTTGTTATCAGTATAAAAGACACCTGTCCACAACCTCAAACAGTCACACTCCAAACTCCACTATGGCCAAGACCAAAGAGCTGTCAAAGGACATCAGAAACAAAATTGTAGACCTGCACCAGGCTGGGAAGACTGAATCTGCAATAGGTAAGCAGTATGCAGCACCCGGCCTCACCCTACTAGAATCTGAAGTCAAATGTCTACTGTTTGCTGTTGATCTGGTGCTTCTGTCCCCAACCAAGGAGGGCCTACAGCAGCACCGAGATCTTCTTCACTAATTCTGTCAGACCTGGGTCCTGACAGTAAGTCTCAGTAAGACAAAAATAATGGTGTTCCAAAAAAGGTCGAGTTGCCAGGGCAACAAATACAAATTATATCTAGACACTGTATCAAGGCACAAGGTGAGACCCAAATGCAGACACAGGAGGCAGATGGTTGGAGTCTTATAATGTTTATTAATCCAAAGGGGTAGGCAAGAGAATGGTTGTGGACAGGCAAAAATGTCAAAACCAGATCAGAGTCCAGGAGGTACAGAGTGGCAGACAGGCTCGTGGTCAAGACAGGCAGCTGGGTACAAAGTCCAGAAACAGGCAAGGATCAAA
This sequence comes from Oncorhynchus mykiss, assembly GCF_013265735.2. Taxonomy (NCBI): domain Eukaryota; kingdom Metazoa; phylum Chordata; class Actinopteri; order Salmoniformes; family Salmonidae; genus Oncorhynchus; species Oncorhynchus mykiss. The sequence goes on along the minus strand of NC_048580.1, from coordinate 58,127,710 downwards.
ACCGGGAGGACTATAAAAAGAAGAATGCAAAAAGCTGGAGATCGAAAAAACGCTGGTTGACTTGGAAACATACAAGACGAACTGGCACAGAGAGACAGGAAACACAGGGGTAAATACACTGGGGAAAATAAGCGACACCTTAGAGGGGGTGGAGACAATCTCAAGGACAGGGGAAACAGATCAGGGTGTGACACACTGTTGCCCTAGAGCACACAAATAATTAAACCTACCTCGGTCTAAACATCAACACCACAAGTAACTTCCACAAGGCTGTGTGAGAGAGAGAGAGAGAGAGAGAGAGAGAGAGAGAGGGGGAAAGAGAGATAGAGGGAGAGAGAGATAGAGGGAGAGAGAGGAAGAGAGAGAGACAGAGAGAGAGAGAGAGCTTTGCCCCATTGGACAGTAATTAGATCCATGCCTTTACCCTGCACTCGCTGCCCAGTCAGACAGTGCTGTCTTTGTAAGACATACATGCACCCACACTGTTCCTGTCTGTGTTATAGTGTGTTCGATATGATAATGGTGAATGAAAGTAGCAACAGTAAAAAGAAGAGAGTTTTCACTCTATGTGTGTGTGGACTGGAGGCCTTGGCAGAGATGTGTCACTGGCAATGCAGTCAAAGCTGCTCTGAGATCAGAGGCGGTCTGTGTCTGATAAAGAGCTGTTGAGTGGGAGCACGGTGATGGGGGGCTAGAGAGGGGGTGGGGAGCTGCTGTGGGTGGGGGGGGGGGTCTTGGGTCACCAGGCCCTGATCACAACTGAAAAGGGGAGAGGAAGAGAGGGAGGAAGGGATAGAGGATTGGGATTGTAGGGAGGGACGGGTATATTAGATCAAACTGGAGTGCTCTAATCCAACTAAGAGACAAGTGACTCCCTATAGGCTCTGCTACCTTACGAGTGTTAAACTGTTTAAAAAACGTACTCACATCAGTCTCTTCGAGAGATATCACCCTGTCCTCCGGATCAGCAGTCGAAATGTGCATAAAAGGCATTGAGTTCATCTTGTAGAGAGACGTCATTGAGCAGATGATGGCTAGGGCTTCCTTTGCAGTCCATAATGAACTGTAGCCCCTGCCACATGCGTTGAGCGTCGGAGCCGGTATTGTATAATAGGATTCCACCTTTGATTGATGGCTTTGCGGAGGTCGTAGCGGGACTTCATGTATGCGTTCGTGTCCTCAGACGTAGCCTCGGGGTTGGCTGCTTGGGGAAGTAGCGAACCTTCACTGTGGGAACGACATCGGTGATGCATTTCCTTATCAAACCGGTGGCAGATGTGGTTAGCTCGTCGATGCTATCAGCAGAGTCCCGGAGAATATTCCAGTCAGCGCTAGCAAGGCAGTCCTTCAGCATAGCCTTTGCTTGGTAGACCATTTTTCTACAGAGCGTGTCACTGGTACTTCCTGTTTGAGCTTTTGTTTGTGAACAGGAAGCAGGATAATACACTCTTTGATCCCATAGCAGCACCCTTTTTGTTTCCAGGTAGAACCCTTTTTGTTTCCAGGTAGAACCCTTTTTGTTTCCAGGTAGAACCCTTTTTGTTTCCAGGTAGAACCCTTTTTGGTTCCAGGTAGAACCCTTTTTGGTTCCAGGTAGAACCCTTTTTGTTTCCAGGTAGAACCCTTTTTGTTTCCAGGTATAACCATTTTGAGTTCCATGGAACCCATAAGGGTTTTATCTGGAGCCAAAAGGGTTCTACCTGGAACTAAAACGGGTTCTTCAAAGGGTTCTCCTATGAGGACAGCTGAAGAAACCTTTTAGGTTCATGAAAGCACTGTTTTTTTCAGAGTGTAGAGTCAGGGGGACAAAATCAAATCAAATTGTATTTGTCACATGCGCCAAATACTTACAGTGAAATGCTTACTGAAATGCAGTTTTAAGATAAAAATTATTGTGAAGTAAAAAATAGATGTAAATAAATAATGAAATAAAAATAACAAATAGTTAAAGAACAGAAGTAAAATAACAGTAGGGAAGCGTCAATGTGTGAGGGCACCGGTTAGTCAAGGTAATTGAGGTAATATGTATATGTAGGTAGAGTTAAAGTTATAATAACCAGAGAGTAGCAGCAGAATAAAATGGGGGGGGGGGGGGGGGTGCAAATAGGCTGGGTAGCAATTTGATTAGCAGAGAGAACAGTCTATGACTATGGTGGCTGGAGTCTTTGACCATTTTTAGGGCTCTCCTCTGACACCGCCTGGCATAGAGGTCCTTCCTGGATGGCAGGAAGCTTAGTGTCTTGCGGTCGGAGTCTGAGCATTTGCCATACCAGACTGTGATGCAACCAGTTAGGTTGCGCTCGATGGTGCAACTGTAGAAAGTTTTGAGGATAATAGGACCCATGACAAATCTTTTCAGTCTCCTGAGGGGAATAGGCTTTGCATGCCCTCTTCACGACTGTCTTGGTGTGTTTGGACCATGATAGTTTGTTGGTGATGTGAACACAAAGGAACTTGAAGCTCTAAACCTCGGTCCTCCTTTTCCTGTAGTCCACAATCACATCCCTTATCTTGATCACATTGAGGGAGAGGTTGTTATCCTGGCACTACATGGCCAAGTCTCTGACCTCCTACCTATAGGCTGTCTCATCGTTGTTGGTGATCAGGCCTACCACTATATTGTTTCGTCTGCAAACTTAATGATGTTGATGGAGCCTGGCCATGCAGCCGTGGGTGAACAAGGAGTACAGGAGGGGACTGAGCACGCACCCCTGTGGGGCCCCCGTGTTGAGGATCAGTGTGGCAGATGTGTTGTTACCTACCCTTACCCACTGGGGGCAGCCCGTCAGGAAGTCCAGGATCCAGTTGCAGAGGGAGGTGTTTAGTCCCAGGGTCCTTAGCTTAGTGATGAGTTTTGAGGGCACTATGGTGTGAATGCTGAGCTGTAGTGAATGAATAGCATTCTCATGTAGGTGTTCCTTTTGTCCAGGTGGGAAAGGGCAGTGTGGAGTGCAATAGAGATTGCATCATCTGTGGATCTGTTGGGGCGGTATACAAATTGAAGTGGGTCTAGGGTTTCTGGGGTAATGATGTTGATGTGAGCTATGACCAGACTTTCAAAGCCCTTCATGGCTACAGATGTGAGTGCTACGGGTCAGTAGTCATTTAGGTAAGTTACCTTAGTGTTATTGGGCACAGGGACTATGGTGGTCTGCTTGAAACATGTAGGTATTGCAGACTCAGCCAGGGACATGTTGAAAATGTCAGTGAAGACACTTGCCAGTTGGTGAGCGCATGCTCGGAGTACCTGTCCTGGTAATCCGTCAGGCCCCGCGGCCTTGTGAATGTTGAACGATGTCTTACTCACATCGGCTACAGAGAGTGTGATCACACAGTTGTTCGGAACAGCTGATGCTCTCATGCATGCTTCAGTGTTGCTTGCCTCAAAGTGAGCATAGAAGTAATTTAGCTCGTTTGGTAGACTCGCGACTGTGCGAGCCGCTGTAGGACGATTCAATCTTAGTCCTGTATTGACGCTTTGCCTGTTTGATGGTCTGACTGAAGGCATAGCAGGATTTCTTATTAGCGTCCGCGTATCAGTCTGGTGTTTTCTGTAATGACCTTAGTGATCAAAGTTTTACAGCCTGTGTTCGTAATGGCTGCTCAGTGAAACAACCTGTCCTGATTTGTCATAGACGCTTGCTAAAAAACTTTAATGAGCAAGCCTTCCTTCATGAACTGGCCTCTGTAAAATGGTATAGAAACAGCTTGATCCCCTCTGGCGAAGACGCTTGGACCTTCTTGTTTGATATTTTCAGTAGAATTGTTAACAAACACATCCCCATAAAGAAAATGAGAATTAAAAACAGGTTCAGCCCCTGTTTCGACCGTAATCTCGCCGAGTTGATCCACCACAAGAATTGCATTTGGCAAAAGGCTCGGCACACGCATGCTCACGCTGACTAGCTCTCGTTCAGGCAAATGAGAAATAAGTGCACTGAGGCTATCCGGAAGGCCAAAGTTATTTACTTTAAGGAGCAGTTCTCTCTCTGTGGTTCTAAACCCAAGAAGTACTTAATGTACCTTAAAGTTGATGATGTGGTTGTTACTGACAAGAAGCAGATGGCTGAGCCCTTTAATCACCACTTCATTAATTCCTATTTGACCCAGCCATGCCACCTTGCCCGTCCGACATTTCCTCATATCCCACCCCTTCTAATGCGACTGTCTCCGATGCTTCTCCATCTTTTTCCCCTGCCCCGCTACAAAGTTTATCCCTGCAGGCAGTCACTGAGCCTGAGGTGCTAAAGGAGCCCCTGAAACTTCACCTCAAAAAAACATCTGGTCAGATGGTTTAGACCCTTTCTTCTTTAAGGTTGCTGCCCCTATCATCGCCAAGCCTCTCTCTGACCTTATTAATCTGTCTCTCCTTTCTGGGGGGGTTCCCATTGCTTGGAAGGCAACCACAGTTAGTCCTTTACTTAAAGGGGGCGATAAGCTGATCCTGACTGTTATAGGCGTATAGGCTGATCCTAACTGTTATAGGCCTATAGGCCCTGCCCTGCTTATCAAAAGTGTTGGAAAAACTTCTGACTGGCTGTCTATTGATGTCTATAGTATTGATGTCTATAGTATTATCTCTGGTATGAAATCTGGTTTCCGCTCAGGTTATGGATGTGTCACTGCGACCTTTAAGGTCCTCAATGATGTCACCATTGACCTTGATTCTATGCAATGTTGTGCTGCTATTTTTATTGACTTGGCATAAGCTTATGATACGGTAGACCATTCCATTCTTGTGAGCCTCTTTTTTATTTTTAATCCCGGGCCCCGTCCCCGCAGGAGGCCTTTTGCCTTTTCGTAGGCCGTCATTGTAAATAAGAATGTGTTCTTAACTGACTTGCCTAGTTAAATAAAGGTTAAATAAAATCAAAAATGAATGAGTCCCGCTCCTTGAAAGTGGCAGCTCTACCCTTTAGCTCAGTGCACAAAATGGCTACATTGGGTCAGAGCAAGACAGCAGCCATACAGCACCATCTTTAGTATGTGAGTGCGTATCTATGTGCACACAGTCAAACAGGGGGTGCTTATATTTGTCCTGTTTCACAACCTGTACAAGTGTGAGGTGTGAAATATATTTTTTTGCATATCCCAACTCCCCCTGAGACACCCTCGGAGAGTGGGGTCACAGCCAGGGATCAGCCATTATTGACGGCAAACCTGGAGCAATTAGGGTTAATTGCCTTTCTCAAGGGCAGATCGACAGATCGGGGATTCAAACTAGCAACCTTTCGGTTACTGATCCAACACTCAGACCACTAGGCTACCTGCCGCTAGTCTACTCTGACCACTAGGCTACCTGTGTGCTCGTCTGTGTGTGTGTGTGTGTGTGTGTGTGTGTGTGCGCCACCTCATGAGATCCAGAGAGGAAGAGAGACAAGTCTCTTGGGTTCAGAGAGGAGGAGAGGAGAGACTAGTCTCTGGGGTTCAGAGAGGAGGAGAGGAGAGACTAGTCTCTGGGGTTCAGAGAGGAGGAGAGGAGAGACTAGTCTCTTGGGTTCAGAGGGGAGGAGAGGAGAGTCTAGTCTCTGGGGTTCAGAGAGGATGAGAGGAGAGACAAGTCTCTTGGGTTCAGAGAGGAGGAGAGGAGTCTAGTCTCTGAGGTTCAGAGAGGAGGAGAGGAGAGACTAGTCTCTGGGGTTCAGAGAGGAGGAGAGGAGAGACTAGATTCTGGGGTTCAGGGAGGATGAGAGGAGAGACAAGTCTCTGGGGTTCAGAGAGGAGGAGAGGAGAGACTAGTCTCTGGGGTTCAGAGAGGAGAAGAGGAGAGACTAGTCTCTGGGGTTCAGAGAGGAGAAGAGGAGAGACTAGTCTCTGGGGTTCAGAGAGGAGGAGAGGAGAGACGAGTCTCTGGGGTTCAGAGAGGAGGAGAGGAGAGACTAGTCTCTGGTGTTCAGGGAGAAGGAGAGGAGAGACGAGTCTCTGGGGTTCAGAGAAGAGGAGAGAGTTTGTGTGTGTGTGCACGTGCATGCTTGTGTTTGTGGGGTTCTGTCTATCTGATCCTTTGTGCATGTTTTTGTGTTCCAGTGGAGCACGATAAGGAGTTTCTCTCGGTCCGGCGGCACCACAGAGAGTTTCGTTTCGACCTATCACGTATCCCCGATGGGGAAGCGGTCACCGCTGCAGAGTTACGCATCTATAAGGACTTCATCCACGAGCGCTTTGAGAATGAGACCTTCCGCATCAGTGTCTACCAGGTGCTGAAGGAACACAACGACAGGTGAGGGACAGTGTGTGTGTGTCAGTATGTTTTAGGGTTCTCCTCTGTTATGTCACACAGCAACAGGTTGTGTTCCCTCACTTCTATTCTCCCACCATTGTTTTCAAAGATCAGTGAGTATATCCAGTCTTTCCCACAGCCATGTGGAAGGTGTGTATACAGTGCCTTGTGAAAGTATTCGGCCCTTTTGACCTTTTGCCACATTTCAGGCTTCAAACATAAAGATATAAAACTGTATTTTTTTGTGAAGAATCAACAACAAGTGGGACACAATCATGAAGTGGAACGACATTTTTTGTATATTTCAAACTTTTTTAACAAATCAAAAACTGAAAAATTCTCAGTGCAAAATTATTCAGCCCCTTTACTTTCAGTGCAGCAAACTCTCTCCAGAAGTTCAGTGAGGATCTCTGAATGATCCAATGTTGACCTAAATGACTAATGATGATAAATACAATCCACCTGTGTGTAATCAAGTCTCCGTATAAATGCACCTGCACTGTGATAGTCTCAGAGGTCCGTTAAAAGCGCAGAGAGCATCATGAAGAACAAGGAACACACCAGGCAGGTCCGAGATACTGTTGTGAAGAAGTTTAAAGCCAGATTTGGATACAAAAATATTTCCCAAGCTTTAAACATCCCAAGGAGCACTGTGCAAGCGATAATATTGAAATGGAAGGAGTATCAGACCACTGCAAATCTACCAAGACCTGGCCGTCCCTCTAAACTTTCAGCTCATACAAGGAGAAGACTGATCAGAGATGCAGCCAAGAGGCCCATGATCACTCTGGATGAACTGCAGAGATCTACAGCTGAGGTGGGAGACTCTGTCCATAGGACAACAATCAGTCGTATATTGCACAAATCTGGCCTTTATGGAAGAGTGGCAAGAAGAAAGCCATTTCTTAAAGATATCCATAAAAAGTGTAGTTTAAAGTTTGCTACAAGCCACCTGGGAGACACACCAAACATGTGGAAGAAGGTGCTCTGGTCAGATGAAACTAAAATTGAACTTTTTTGGCAACAATGCAAAATGTTATGTTTGGCGTAAAAGCAACACAGCTGAACACACCATCCCCACTGTCAAACATGGTGGTGGCAACATCATGGTTTGGGCCTGCTTTTCTTCAGCAGGGACAGGGAAGATGGTTAAAATTGATGGGAAGATGGATGGAGCCAAATACAGGACCATTCTGGAAGAAAACCTGATGGAGTCTGCAAAAGACCTGAGACTGGGACGGAGATTTGTCTTCCAACAAGACAATGATCCAAAACATAAAGCAAAATCTACAATGGAATGGTTCAAAAATAAACATATCCAGGTGTTAGAATGGCCAAGTCAAAGTCCAGACCTGAATCCAATCGAGAATCTGTGGAAAGAACTGAAAACTGCTGTTCACAAATGCTCTCCATCCAACCTCACTGAGCTCGAGCTGTTTTGCAAGGAGGAATGGGAAAAAATGTCAGTCTCTCGATGTGCAAAACTGATAGAGACATACCCCAAGCAACTTACAGCTGTAATCGCAGCAAAAGGTGGCGCTACAAAGTATTAACTTACAGGGGCTGAATAATTTTGCACGCCCAATTTTTCAGTTTTTGATTTGTTAAAAAAGTTTGAAATATCCAATAAATGTCGTTCCACTTCATGATTGTGTCCCACTTGTTGTTGATTCTTCACAAAAAAAATACAATTTTATATCTTTATGTTTGAAGCCTGAAATGTGGCAAAAGGTCGCAAAGTTCAAGGGGGCCAAATACTTTCGCAAGGCACTGTGACCTATGCTGTGTAAAGGGCCTATGCTGTGTAAAGGGCCAGGCTTCTGCTGCCTGCACAGCTCTAAGGGGAACAACACATATATCCCTCTGCCAGGGAAGTGTGTGTGAAGCAGAGCACTATGACACACTATCCAACCTGTCAGTAGACCTGGCCTGGGAGGAACGATGGACACTGGAGGAAGAAGGGATAGAATATCAGAAAGGAAAAGAGGAGAAAAAGACAAAAACATTCCACTTTAGAACATTGATTTTTAGTTGGACACGGATTCTTTCTCTCTCCTTCATTCTTTCTTTCTTTCTTTCTTTCTCTATCTCTCTCTATCCTTCTTTCTCTCTCTACCTCTCTCTCTCCCTCTACCTCTATCTCTCTCTCTACCTCTATCTCTCTCTCTACCTCTCTCTCTCTCTCTACCTCTATCTCTCTCTCTCTACCTCTCTCTCTCTACCTCTCTCTCTCTACCTCTCTCTCTCTACCTCTCTCTCTCTATCCTTCTTTCTCTCTCTACCTCTCTCTCTCTCTCTCTATCCTTCTTTCTCTATCTCTCTCTCTATCCTTCTTTCTCTCTCTACCTCTCTCTCTCTACCTCTATCTCTCTCTCTACCTCTCTCTCTCTCTACCTCTCTCTCTCTCTCTCTACCTCTCTCTATCCTTCTTTCTCTCTCTACCTCTCTCTCTCTCTATCCTTCTTTCTCTCTCTACCTCTCTCTCTCTCTCCCTCTACCCCCTCTCTCTCTCTCTACCTCTACCTCTCTCTCTCTCTCTCTCTCTCTACCTCTCTCTCTACCTCGCTCTCTTTCACTACCTCTCTCTCTACCTCTCTCTCTCTCTCTCTACCTCTCTCTCTACCTCTCTCTCTCTCTCTCTACCTCTCTCTCTCTCTCTCTACCTCTCTCTCTCTACCTCTCTCTCTCTCTACCTCTCTCTCTCAATTCAATTCAATTCAATTCAAGGGCTTTATTGGCATGGGAAACATGTGTTAACATTGCCAAAGCAAGTGAGGTAGATAATATATCAAATGATTATATAAAGTGAAAAACAATTCAAATTAACAGTAAACATTACACATACAGAAGTTTCAAAACAATAAAGACATTACAAATGTCATATTATATATATACAGTGTTTAAACAATGTACAAATGGTTAAAGGACACAAGATAAAATAAATAAGCATAAATATGGGTTGTATTTACAATGGTGTTTGTTCTTCACTGGTTGCCCTTTTCTCATGGCAACAGGTCACAAATCTTGCTGCTGTGATGGCACACTGTGGAATTTCACCCAGTAGATATGGGAGTTTTTCAAAATTGGATTTGTTTTCGAATTCTTTGTGGATCTGTGTAATCTGAGGGAAATATGTCTCTCTAATATGGTCATACATTGGGCAGGAGGTTAGGAACTGCAGCTCAGTTTCCACCTCATTTTGTGGGCAGTGAGCACATAGCCTGTCTTCTCTTGAGAGCCATGTCTGCCTACGGCGGCCTTTCTCAATAGCAAGGCGATGCTCACTGAGTCTGTACATAGTCAAAGCTTTCCTTAATTTTGGGTCAGTCACAGTGGTCAGGTATTCCGCCGCTGTGTACTCTCTGTGTAGGGCCAAATAGCATTCTAGTTTGCTCTGTTTTTTTGTTAATTCTTTCCAATGTGTCAAGTAATTATCTTTTTGTTTTCTCATGATTTGGTTGGGTCTAATTGTGCTGTTGTCCTGGGGCTATGTAGGGTGTGTTTGTGTTTGGGAACAGAGCCCCAGGACCAGCTTGCTTAGGGGACTCTTCTCCAGGTTCATCTCTCTGTAGGTGATGGCTTTGTTATGGAAGGTTTGGGAATCACTTCCTTTTAGGTGGTTGTAGAATTTAACGGCTCTTTTCTGGATTTTGATAATTTGTGGGTATTGGCCTAATTCTGCTCTGCATGCATTATTTGGTGTTCTACGTTGTTACATGGAGGATATTTTTGCAGAATTCTGCGTGCAGAGTCTCAATTTGGTGTTTGTCCCATTTTGTGAAGTCTTGGTTGGTGAGCGGACCCCAGACCTCACAACCATAAAGGGCAATGGGCTCTATGACTGATTCAAGTATTTTTAGCCAAATCCTAATTGGTATGTTGAAATTTATGTTCCTTTTGATGGCATAGAATGCCCTTCTTGCCTTGTCTCTCAGATCGTTCACAGCTTTGTGGAAGTTACCTGTGGCGCTGATGTTTAGGCCAAGGTATGTATAGTTTTTTGTGTGCTCTAGGGCAACAGTGTCTAGATGGAATTTGTATTTGTGGTCCTGGTGACTGGACCTTTTTTGGAACACCATTATTTTGGTCTTACTGAGATTTACTGTCAGGGCCCGGGTCTGACAGAATCTGTGCATAAGATCTAGGTGCTGCTGTAGGCCCTCCTTGGTTGGTGACAGAAGCACCAGATCATCAGCAAACAGCAGACATTTGACTTCGGATTCTAGCAGGGGGAGGCCGGGTGATGCAGACTTTTCTAGTGCCCGCGCCAATCAGTTGATATATATGTTGAAGAGGGTGGGGCTTAAGCTGCATCCCTGTCTAACCCCACGACCCTGTGTGAAGAAATGTGTGTGTTTTTTGCCAATTTTAACCGCACACTTGTTGTTTGTGTACATGGATTTTATAATGTCGTATGTTTTACCCCCAACACTACTTTCCATCAGTTTGTATAGCAGACCCTCATGCCAAATTGAGTCGAAGGCTTTTTTGAAATCAACAAAGCATGAGAAGACTTTGCCTTTGTTTTGGTTTGTTTGGTTGTCAATTAGGGTGTGCAGGGTGAATACATGGTCTGTTGTACGGTAATTTGGTAAAAAGCCAATTTGACATTTGCTCAGTACATTGTTTTCATTGAGGAAATGTACGAGTCTGCTGTTAATGATAATGCAGAGGATTTTCCCAAGGTTACTGTTGACACATATTCCACGGTAGTTATTGGGGTCGAATTTGTCTCCACTTTTGTGGATTGGGGTGATCAGTCCTTGGTTCCAAATATTGGGGAAGATGCCAGAGCTAAGGATGATGTTAAAGAGTTTTAGTATAGCCAATTGGAATTTTTTGTCTGTATATTTGATCATTTCATTGAGGATACCATCAACACCACAGGCCTTTTTGGGTTGGAGGGTTTTTATTTTGTCCTATAACTCATTCAATGTAATTGGAGAATCCAGTGGGTTCTGGTAGTCTTTAATAGTTGATTCTAAGATCTGTATTTGATCATGTATATGTTTTTGCTCTTTATTCTTTGTTATAGAGCCAAAAAGATTGGAGAAGTGGTTTACCCATACATCTCCATTTTGGATAGATAATTCTTCGTGTTGTTGTTTGTTTAGTGTTTTCCAATTTTCCCAGAAGTGGTTAGAGTCTATGGATTCTTCAATTGCATTGAGCTGATTTCTGACATGCTGTTCCTTCTTTTTCCGTAGTGTATTTCTGTATTGTTTTAGTGATTCACCATAGTGAAGGCGTAGACTTTCTCTCTCTACCTCTCTCTCTCTCTACCTCTCTCTCTCGCTCTACCTCTCTCTCTCTCTACCTCTCTCTCTCTCTCTCTCTATCTCTCTCTACCTCTCTCTCTACCTCTCTCTCTCTCTACCTCTCTCTTTACCTCTCTCTCTCTACTTCTCTCTCTCTACCGCTCTCTCTCTCTATCTCTACCTCTCTCTCTCTACCTCTCTCTCTCTCTACCTCTCTCTCTCTACCTCTCTCTCTACTTCTCTCTCTCTCTCTCTCTCTCTCTCTCTATCTACCTCTCTCTCTCTCTCTCTCTCTCTACCTCTCTCTCTCTCTCTCTCTCCCTTTCCCTCTCTCTCTCTCTATCTCTCTCTCTCTATCTCTCTCTCTATCCTTCTTTCTCTCTCTCTCTCTCTGGCTCTTTCTCTGTTTCACTCCCTTAATTCCAGTGTGTGATGGACAGTGTGTTCAGGATGAACGGAGCAGTCGTTTATAAAGTCATTATTGTCAATTGAGAAAATGAAGTGTTCCCCTGGACCTCCCCATCTGGAGCCCTCCCTCCCTCCCTCCCTCCCTCCCTCCCTCCCTCCCTCCCTCCCTCCCTCCCTCCCTCCCTCCCTCCCTCCCTCCTCAGCTCCACACTTTTTGCACATATTATTTAAGTTTGCAGGCTTGTATGTGTGTGTGTGTGTTTGTCTGTATCTGTGTGTGTGTGTGTGTTTCTTTGCGTATGTTTGCATGTTTGGGTCCCATGTGGGTCTGGTTGTGTATGTGTGTGTGTTTGTCTCCGTGTTTGTGTGAATGTTTACTCATGCATGCACATGTGTGTGTGTGTGTGTGTATCTCCTCCAGGAAGTCGGACCTGTTTCTGTTGGACTCGCGGGTCATCTGGGCGGCTGAGGAGGGGTGGCTGGTGATTGATGTGACATTGACCAGTAACCACTGGGTTCTGAATCCTGGACACAACCTGGGACTGCAGCTGGCTCTGGAGAGCACTGCCGGTAAGCAGAGGGCCTTTGAACCAGGTCTAGAACCCAGAGGGAGCTCTCTAAACCAGAACTTCTATATGAGAGGTCAAACCATATAAGAACCAGGACACCTAACCATATAGCTTACAGTATAAGTACTGATCTAGGACCAGCTCATCCCTTTCCATATAATCTTATTAATTAGGATCTAAATGATGTATATGGGGCCTGGATTCATGTAAGAACAGGAGACAGCATGAGCAGTATGACCTCAGTGCATAGCAATGGCACATTCTCTACCAGCACACAACAGAGAGAACACACTGGTAGAGGGATAATACAAGCCGTCATTATTTAACACGATCCACTATACCCTCATCATCACCCATGCAGAAGAGATTACAACAAACAACATGTAATGCAGATGCATTTCTGTTGAGTCAAGTTTCTCTTTAGAGCGGAGGCGAGATTGCTATCAGGATGGCAGGATGTTAGTCATTTGAAATCAATAACAACAACAGCAGCATCAACAGTAGTACTGTATGACAGTGTTTCTGAGGAGACTGTTACCTCAGTGATGATAGAAGGATGATCCATGTTTCTTTCATGTTAGGGACAGTGTGTGTTTATGTGTGTGTGTTGGGAGGGGTATGGGCGGGCGTGTGCTGGCATGCTCGTGAGACGTCCCGTCACCGTGGGCTGCGGGCAGTGGCGGATATAGGTATAGGTGACATGGGCATCTTACCGGGGGCGGCACGGGACGCCCAGGGATCCATACAAGCTAGAACCGCCACTGGCTGCGGGCAACATGAATTTACCTCTGCACTATGATCACAGGCACATTCCTCTGAACATCACATGTTCACCCAGATCTCTCTCACACACACATGTTGACATTTTTTGGGAGTCCTTGAGGCAGAACTGAGCAATTTCTGCTAGATAGACCAGCTGCAAAGTCAAAATGGACTTTATTGACCATATTGTAAAAATGCATTTTTGGTCTTAATCTATGGTTAGGGTTTGGCACTAGGGTTAGCAATGTAGCAAGGTTAGGGTTAAGGTTAGCATTAGGTTTAAAATCAGATTTCATGACATTGTGGCAGTGCCAGCTAGTGCCAGCTCTGCAGAGCTTCCGCCAGAACAAGCTTCATGATTAAAAACGCTAACCTGCCAAACACACACAAACCTTAAACACTGTCAGATCCATTGGGAGAAAGTGTTTCTCTTTGATGTCTGGTATTACTTTGGTGCTTGACATTTCCCAGGTCCAAACTGAGAGAAAGAGATAGAGAGAGAGAGAGATCCTCATATTTGGGATAACATCAATTTTCAGCATTACACAGGCTAAATAAATGGTTCTCATTAGAGACTGAGTGGACCACACGCACTTTAGATACACACACTCACAGAGACATGTCTCTGACACGCTGTCCTCTGTGTCTCCCCCTGCAGGTGAGAGTGTGAACCCGCGGATGGCAGGGCTGATCGGCCTCAGTGGTCCCCAGAATAAACAGCCCTTCATGGTGGCCTTCTTCAAAGCCACAGAGGTGCACCTGCGCAGCATCCGCTCAGCACCAGGGGGCACCAAACAACGCAACCCCAACCGCTCCAAAGGGGCCAACAAGGGCCAGGAGGCACTCCGAGTGACCAATATCGCAGGTAAGGACTGGGGGATGAGGGGAGAGGGAGGCTAAGAGAACGTGCCTTATGTGTATTTGTGGAAGGCCTTTTAAATGGCACAGTGATATGTTGGTGTAGTGGTGGCTGGCTCTGGTGTGGGTTCCAGGTGAAATGGGAGGCAGATGGAGGCCAGGGCTACTACTGTCTACTACAGCCTCCTTACAATAATTCTCCACATATCTCCAAGGATCAACACACATGCACGCACACACACACACACACACACACACACACACACACAGACGTACACAAACACACACACACACACACACACACACACTCTCCCCCTCCAAACCAATTATACAAACTTTGTAATGGCAGTCAAACAAAGGTCAAGTGACCAAAGTTGCTAAGCTTGCTAGATAACCTCCTATTTTTTCTCTTAATCGAGTTAATGATCATACAGATAGCAGATCAGATCATGAATAACAGGGAGATGAAGAGTGGAAATAGTTGAAATATCAGGGTATCTTAACGGGGACCAACTCTCATCTCATACTGTTTGTTGATCACACATTCTCTACAGAAGCACTGATATGGGCACCAAGTACAGCAAGCGGACAAAATGGTGGTATTTTGACATGCATACGTGAGAAACATACTTTGATACTTCAACCTATGGATTACAGAATAAAGTTAGGAATTTTCATGCGAGACAAGAGTCCAGATTTTGGATTTCAGTGGGATTGGGACTGGATAGGAAAATAGTCTAGGCCAGGGTTCATCAAATAGATTCAGCTGCGGGCCGATTGTTTCTTGAGCGGATGGTCTGGGGGCCGGAACAACATTAGAAAACATTTGTAGACTGCAAATTGACTGCAAGAAGCCCAAGCAGATATAATATTTGACTAAAACATAATTTCAAACCTTGCTTACATTTGTATACGATCACAAACACCAGTTTATTAGGTACACCCATCTAGTACCTTTGACTCCAGAACAGCCTAAATGATTCAGGGCATGCAAAAGTTGCTCAGTTGGTATCAAGGGACCTAACGTGTGCCAGTAAAACATTCCCCACACCATTACCCCAATCCAACCAGCCTGGTCCGTTGACACCAGGCAGGATTGGGCCATGGACTCATGCTGCTTACTCCAAATCCTGACGCCGCCATCAACATGACGCAACAGGAACCATTTTCTGTCAGACCAGGAAAAGTTATTCCACTCCTTATTGTCCAGTGTTGGTGATCACATGCCCACTGGATGCTTTTCTTCTTGTTTTTAGCTGATAGGAGTGGAACCTGGTGTGGTCATCTGCTGCAACAGCCCATCCGTGACAAGGCCCGACAAATTGTGCGTTCCGAGATGCCGTTCTGCACACCACTGTTGTACTGCACCGTTATCTGCCTGTTTGTCTGTTAGCTGGCGCGATTCTTGCCATTCTCCTTTGACCTCTTATCAACGAGCTGTTTTCACCCGCGCTGTGGTGGTTATGAAATAACTGCCGGTCTCACGGTAATTGACCGTTAATTAACATAAACACATTTAGCATCTCCTGGCTTCCACAAGCCACTGATGCAGACCTTTGGAACATCTACATTTTAAAAAGTCTAATACATCCATGTAATACAGCCGACACCATCACAATAAGTCCATTATTTATTATAAACAGGTGTAAAGAAAAATTATATGAAGAAAATGTAGTCTATTTCAGGAGAACAGAACAGCGTAGTCTGAATTGTCCTTATGGTAGGTCCTGATCTGGCTGTGTCATATGGCTGTGGGTTTTCTTAGAATTCCGTGCAGGGTTGAGTAACCGGGTGGTAGCCGGCTAGTGATGGCTATTTAACAGTCTGATGGCCATGAGATAGAAGCTGTTTTTCATCTCTCAGTCTCAGCTTTGATGCACCTGTACTGACCTCGCCTTCTGGATGATTGGCTGATTGGCTCGGGTGGTTTATGTACTTGATGATCTTTTTGGCCTTCCTGTGACATCGGATGGTGTAGGTGTCCTGGAGGGTAGGCAGTGTGCGGTTGGGCAGACCGCACCACCCTCTGGAGTGCCCTGTGGTTGCGGGCGGTGCAGTCGCCGTACCAGGCGGTGAGACAGCCCGAAAGCATGCTCTCAATTGTGCATCTGTAAATCTAAATCTGTAAATGTTTCTAAAGGTCTTAGGGGCCAATCCAAATTTCTTCAGCCTTTTGAGGTTGAAGAGGCGCTGTTGCGCTTTCTTCACCACACTCTGTGTAGGTGGACCATTTCAGATTATCAGTGATGTGTACGCCGAAGGAACTTGAAGCTTTTCATGTTCTCCACTGTGGTCCCGTCGATGTGGTTAGGGGGGGTGCTCCCTCTGCTGTTTCCTGAAGTCCACGATCAGCTCCTTCGTTTTGTTGATGTTGAGGGAGAGGTTATTTTCCTGGCACCCCTCCGCCAGGGCCCTCACCTCCTGCCTGTTGGCTGTCTTGTAATCAGGCCTACTACTGTTGTGTCATCTGCAAACTTGATGTTGGAGGTGTGCATGGCCACAGAGTCATGAGTGAACAAGGAGTACAGGAGGGTGCTAAGTACACACCCTTCTGGGGCCCCTGTGTTGAGGATCAGCGAAGTGGAGGTGTTGTTTCCTTCCTTCACCACCTGGGGGCGGCCCGTAAGGAAGTCCAGGACCCAGTTGCACAGGGCGGATACAGACCCAGGGCCCCGAGCTTAATAATGAGCTTGGAGGGTACTATGGTGTTGAAGGTTGAACAGCATTCTGACGTAGGTATCCCTCTTGTCCAGATGGTATAGGGCAGAGTGCAGTGTGATGGCGATTGAATCGTCTGTGGATCTATTGGGGCGGTAAGAAAATTGAAGTAGGTCTAGGGTGTCAGGTAAGGTAGAGGTGATATGATCCTTAACTAGCCTCTCAAAGCACTTCATGATGACAGAGATGACTGCTAAGGGGCGATAAACATTTAGTTCAGTTACTTTTGCTTTCTTGGGTACAGGAACAATGGTGGACATCTTGAAGCATGTGGGGACAGCAGACTGGGAAAGGAGAGTCACTTGGGTGGGTTGAGTCACTGATGTGATCTTCCTGTCTGGGTTGGCGCCCCCCCTTGGGTTGTGCCGTGGCGGAGATCTTTGTGGGCTATACTCGGCCTTGTCTCAGGATGGTAAATTGGTGGTTGAAGATATCCCTCTAGTGGTGTGGGGGCTAGTTTTTGGCAAAGTGGGTGGGGTTATATCCTTCCTGTTTGGCCCTGTCCGGGGGTGTCCTCGGATGGGGCCACAGTGTCTCCTGTCCCCTCCTGTCTCAGCCTCCAGTATTTATGCTGCAGTAGTTTATGTGTTGGGGGGCTAGGGTCAGTTTGTTATATCTGGAGTACTTCTCCTGTCTTATTCGGTGTCCTGTGTGAATTTAAGTGTGCTCTCTATAATTCTCTCTTTCTCTCGTTCTTTCTCTCTCTCGGAGGACCTGAGCCCTAGGACCATGCCTCAGGACTACCTGACATGATGACTCCTTGCTGTCCCCAGTCCACCTGGCCGTGCTGCTGCTCCAGTTTCAACTGTTCTGCCTTATTATTATTTCATAGCCTGGTTCCTCTCTAGGTTTCTTCCTAGGTTTTGGCCTTTCTAGGGAGTTTTTCCTAGCCACCGTGCTTCTACACCTGCATTGCTTGCTGTTTGGGGTTTTAGGCTAGGTTTCTGTACAGCACTTTGAGATATCAACTGATGTACGAAGGGCTATATAAATACATTTGATTTGATTTGATTTGAGAGATTGAATATGTCCGTAAACACTCCAGCCAGCTGGTCTGCGTATGCTCTGAGGACGCGGCTAAGGATGCCGTCTGGGCAGGCAGCCTTGTGAAGATTAACACGTTTAAATGTCTTACTCACGTTGGCCACAGAGAACGAGAGCCCACAGTCCTTGGGAGCGAGCCACATCGGTGCTATCTTCAAAGTGGACAAAGAATATATTTAACTCATTTGGGAGCGACGTGGCAGGTTTTCCCTTTGTAATCCGTGATTGTCTGTAGACCCTGCCACATATGTCTCGTGTCTGAGCCGTTGAATTGCGACTCCACTTTGTCTCTGTACTGATGTTTTGACTGTTTGATTGCCTTACGGAGGGAATAACTCCACTGTTTGTATTTGAGTAGTCACCGTGGGAACAACATCCCCTATACGCTTCCTGATGAACTCAGTCACCATGTCTGTGTAAACGTCAATGTTATTCTGAGAGGCTACCTGGAACATATCCCAGTCCGCATGATCAAAGCTATCTTGAAGCATGGATTCCGATTAGTCAGACCAGCGTTGAATTGACCTCAGCACTGGTACTTCCTGTTTGAGTTTCTGCCTATAGGAAGGGAAGAGTAAAATGAAGTCGTGATCTGATTTGCCAAAGGGAGGGCGGGGCATGCCTTGTAGGCATATTGAAAAGGCAAATAGCAGTGGTCTAGTGTTTTTCCTAAGAGAGTACTACAGTCAATGTATTAATAGAATTTCGGAAGAGTTTTCCTTTTCCTCAAATTTGCTTTGCTAAAACCACCAGCTACAATAAATGTGGCCTCAGGATATGTGGTTTTCAGTTTGCACGTTTTCACAGTTTGCACATGCGGCTATTCTGTGTTGAACAGTTCACAATGAAAGAGGTACTCATATATACTTCATTTAGAGGTATTTATGTAACTTTAGTTGTGATACAAAAGTTGGGCTATATGTTATGATTTTTACTACATTCTAAGGCTGCATGATGCGAAAGTAGCATGAAAGGCAGGAGCTCTGCTTTGTTTCTTGTGCAGGCTGCACACACTTCAGTCTCTCATTCACAATTTGACAAGCACTTGATAATGCTTCGATTTGGCGGCATCCCATTTTTGTGGCCATTATGCCCCCTAAAAAAATGCATGCCTTTTGCGGCCAATTCCCTTCTCCCGGCTCCGTGCCGAAGCACCTCTTTCTCACAGGCTACAAGCCTGTTCCCGCTCCCCCTCTGGCGCTCGAGGGTGCCAGGCTGCTCTTCATTGCGCACACCTGTCACCATCATTACGCGCAGTCAGGCTTTTTTTAATAGTTGTTTTAGAGCAGTGGCTTTTTCCTTGCTGAGCGGACTTTCAGGTTATGTCGATTAAGGACTTGTTTTACTGTGGATATAGATACTTTTGTACCTGTTTCCTCCAGCATCTTCACACGGTCCTTCGCTGTTGTTCTGGGAGCGATTTGCACTTTTCGCACCAAAGTACGTTCATCTCCTTCCTGCGCGGTATGACAGCTGCGTGGTCCCATGGTGTTTATACTTGCATACTGTTGTTTGTACAGATTAACGTGGTACCTTCAGGCATTTGGAAATTGCTCCCAAGGATGAACCAGACTTGTGGAGGTCTACAATGTGTTTTCTGAGGTCTTGGCTGATTTCTTTTGATTTTCCCATGATGTCAAGCAAAGAGGCACTGAGTTTGAAGGTAGGCCTTGAAATACATCCAGAGGTACACCTCCAATTGACTCAAATGATGTCAATTAGCCTATCAGAAGCTTCTAAAGCCATGACATAATTGTCTGGAATTTTCCAAGCTGTTTAAAGGCACAGTCAACTTAGCCTATGTAAACTTCTGACCCACTGGAATTGTGATACAGTGAATTATAAGGAAATAATCTGTCTCTAAACAATTGTAGGAAAAATTACTTGTGTCATTTACAAAGTAGATGCCCTAACCGACTTGCCAAACTGTGAACCTTGATGTCTTAATGCATGGGCTTTAAATACATGAGCCTCATGGAGTGGACAGACAGGGCCAAGAACCGAGCATAGAGCAAAGGCAGGTCCTATGTTTGGGGCAGATCACGTCTGCACTGTGTGTGTGTGTGTGTGTGTGCATGCGCGTGTTTGTGTGTGTGTATGTGTGACAGAGCTGATGAGAACCAGTTGTTCCAGATCATTCCCAATCCCAATGACTGGGTCAAATGCATGTTCCACAGAACCCCTACCAGAGGCAGGGAGGGAATAGAAAGAATAGAATGGAGTGGTGAAAGAGATGGGTTAAGCCTCTGTCCTCTCTCTGTCCTCTCTTTGCTCTGGTAGCCCCACGTCTCAGAGTACACAGAGGGCACAGTGAACTACCCCTAAATGTTTAGGCCTGTACTACATAGACTGATATCATGTACAGCAAAGTTTTATGTTTCCATGCTATAATATTGTAATGTTTTACACTCCTCTCCACTTCCTTCTTTCTCCATTTCTTTCTTTCTTTCTTTCTTTCTTTCTTTCTTTCTTTCTTTCTTTCTTTCTTTATTTTTCTTTCTTTTTTTCTTTGTTTATTTGTTTCTCTCTCTCTCTCTCTCTCTCTCTCTGTCTTTCTCCCCCCCTATCTCTCTCTCTCTCCCTCTCTCTTTCTCTCCCCCTATCTCTCTCTCAGAGAACAGCAGTGCTGATCAGAAGCAGGCATGCAAGAAACACGAGCTCTATGTCAGTTTCAGAGACCTGGGGTGGCAGGTACCGTGCACACCGCACACATTCCTCTTCTCCTCTTCTTTTATCCACCATCCCTCTTAATATCTATCCCTTTTTCTCACTCGCTCCCACACTTATCTCTTCCTCACCACTCCTCTGTTCTCCCTCTTCTACACTCTGTCCCCGCTGTTTCCCACCCTGTCCTCCCTAATGCCTTTTCTTAGCAGAGACCTAAATCCAAAATGATCTACAGTTCTCACTGTTGTCCATGATATCCATTACAACAGCTGGGTAAACAGTCGGTTATGCTAAGGAAAGGGGCAGATTTATTGCCTTACTAGGGCTCCACAGTTCACAACAAGTTCTGAGAACTGGGAAGCTTGTTGTTACTACTGAGGCTACCGTGACTACTGTGGCATGCATCACATGCTGATCACACAATCACATGAAGGATAACAGTGTGACTTCTTTCTCTCTTTATCTACCCTCTATCCCTCTCTCTATCCCCCCTCTCTCTCTCTCTCTCTCTCTCTCTCTCTCTCTCTCTCTCTCTCTCTCAGGACTGGATCATAGCTCCAGAGGGCTATGCAGCTTATTACTGTGAGGGAGAGTGTGCCTTCCCTCTCAACTCCTACATGAATGCCACTAACCACGCCATCGTGCAGACACTAGTGAGTACCCTCCAAGAATAAACATGATACTGCATTGACATGTTATCAGTTCAGTATCTCCCTTACTCCAACCCCCACCTCTTTACCCCCCGTATAGGTCCACCTAATAAACCCAGACACCATTCCTAAGCCCTGCTGTGCTCCCACCCAGCTCCATGCCATCTCAGTGCTCTACTTTGACGACAGTTCCAATGTCATCCTCAAGAAGTACCGCAACATGGTGGTCAGAGCCTGTGGCTGCCATTAGACTACAGCCAACCTCGAACCCTCACAACACACACACACACACATTCCTGCCTCTAAATATCCCTCAACGCACGTGACTTTCATCTAGAGACTTGAATGGACACATGAATAAACTACATGTCTTAGAGTGCCTTGCCGTGCTGCTGGATAGGAGCTACATGAGGACTGGCAGACAATCATGATTATTGAGTCCAACTTGGAACACACACACTCTCTGTGCTTTCTACTGTGTATGAGACATTTTAAGCAGTGATTGTATAGTAATACACAGTCAACAATATTTTGTTAATGTCAATATGTTTTCTGTGTAGTTAAATGTGTTTTTCTAGATATTTTTGATCTATATTGTTTTTGTATGCTTTTTATGACTGAAAGACCAGGCTTTAGGAAGTGTGGATGCTCTATGGACTCTTCATGTACATTACTGTGTAAATAGTTTTTCAAACAAAGAGAAGCGTATTTATTTCCTGGTCTTGGGAATGTTAAGGGTAGGTTCAATGTTTATCCTCTGTACTCCAGTGTCTACATGTACTGTATGTTATGCAACTCTTTACATTGCGTCCCACTCATCATACAGTATAGTACAAACACACCTCTCTCTTTGTCTCTTTCTTTCTCTCTCTCTCTTTTTTTTCTATCTCTCTTGTTCTCTCCCTCTCTGTTTCTCACCATGCTTGCTCAGTTGTTTGTCCTGCACAGTACAGTGTTAAATCTATCATCAGTACGGACCTATCATTACACTCTTGTCATGGGAAACAACTCTGCCCTTTCCTCTCCATATCCCAAACATTGTCTTAATGTTACTCTGATGTCATACGCACACTAGTGTATTGACTCAGATATAGAAAGAAAATGGATAGTTCTCTTCAGAAAAAAGGACAACATTTGCATTAATATAGCTCTGTTTATAAGCTAGGGTTAAAAAAGTGTCACACAAGTCATTGAGAAACAATAATACAGAGGGTTTCAGGAAAACAGACGTAAGAGAAAGAAGGGGGATTGAGAGAAATAGATATGTGTATCTGTGTGCCAGGTCATTTTAGGATGAACTGTTTTTCTATCCTCTGCCGTAAAGTCTACCTTATTTAAGAGGACAATTTATTGAGAGCCGAGAAGGCTGGTATTCTCTGCCAACGCAGCATCTTATTAACTCACAAAAGTCTTTGTTTTACTGCAAAACTGGTTCAATAAAATGGGAGGAAGCATCACTGACTTTCTGGTGTCAGGTTTCTTTTCCCTAACCAACAGCACACTTTCCTCTCATCTCTCCTCTTTTCTTTCCTCTCTTTGCGTTCTACCCTTTCTCGTCTTTCCTCACCTCTCTCACTGCTCTCCCCTCTCTTCACTTTCCTCTCTCCTCTCCCCCCTCTCATCTCCTCACCCCTCTCATCTCCTCTCTCCCCTCTCATCTCCTCTCCCCTCTCATCTCCTCTCCCCTCTCATCTCCTCACCCCTCTCCAGTACATGCTCTATGGGGTGGCAAAGCCGGGCATGAACCCCCCAGATAGAATTTGGGCCCTTCCAGTTTTGTTTCTCCATAAACATAATAAATGGTGTATGAATTACCCTGCCCGGTTTTGCCAATGTAGCGCCACTGGGAACTGCCAGTACCGCAGACTGGGAAAGAGGCTATATGCTGGGTTTACGCTCATGATCTGAGGAGGGGTGAGTGAGTGAGAGGGGGTGTAATAATGTAAAGTATTTAAAATCCCAAAATGTATTCGGCACCTGGCCATGCAATGTCATAAGGTACCACCTTCATTACCTTGTTTAGGAAGCTCATTGGATCCCAGGTCGGGTTCTCACAGAAAGGGGAAAATGTTGTTTTGCAGACAGCTACAGCTAATAACATGCTAGTGTAATGGATGCGAAGCGGCTAGCTTAGTTAGCGGTGGTGCGCGCTAAATAGCGTTTCAATCGGTGACATCACTTGCTCTGAGACCTTGAAGTAGTTGTTCCCTTTGCTCTGCAAGGGCCGCGGCTTTTGTGGAGCGATGGGTAACGATGCTTTGTGGGTGACTGTTGTTGAAGTGTGCAGAAGGTCCTTGGTTCGCGCCCGGGTATGGGCGAGGGGACGGTCTTAAGTTATACTGGAGCATTGATGCTGTTGACCCGGATCACTGGTTGCTGCGGAAAAGGAGGAGGTCAAAAGGGGGGTGAGTGTACACTAGCTACTAGATTTGTTATGTTTTGGTAGCGGAGCACTGGATAATTATAGCTAGTTGGCTAAGCTTTGATCAGCATGAATATCTGAAAATGGCTGGGCATCATTTTGAGTGCGATGCCAAGCTCACCAAGAAGTCTGCAGGCCTGGCCACTGAGGTTGAGGAGCCTAGCCAGCATAACCAGGGTAACATTACAACAAGCACCTGCACCTCCGTTACCCCAGCCACTAGCACCTGCACCTCCGTTACCCCAGCCACTAGCACCTGCACCTCCGTTACCCCAGCCACAAGCACCTGCACCTCCGTTACCCCAGCCACTAGCACCTGCACCTCCGTTACCCCAGCCACAAGCACCTGCACCTCCGTTACCCCAGCCACTAGCACCTGCACCTCCGTTACCCCAGCCACTAGCACCTGCACCTCCGTTACCCCAGCCACTAGCACCTGCACCTCCGTTACTCCAGCCACTAGCACCTGCACCTCCGTTACCCCAGCCACTAGCACCTGCACCTCCGTTACCCCAGCCACTAGCACCTGCACCTCCGTTACCCCAGCCACTAGCACCTGCACCTCCGTTACCCCAGCCACTAGCATCTGCACCTCCGTTACCCCAGCCACTAGCACCTGCACCTCCGTTACTCCAGGCACTAGCACCTGCACCTCCGTTACCCCAGCCACTAGCACCTGCACCTCTGTTACCCCAGCCACTAGCACCTGCACCTCCGTTACCCCAGCGACAAGCACCTGCACCTCCGTTACCCCAGCCACTAGCACCTGCACCTCCGTTACCCCAGCCACTAGCACCTGACGAACTGAACCAGGAACCAGGCTCGCACATTCTTGCAAAATAAAATTGCAACCACAGCCAGCAGAAACAAATGGACCCCATCAGTGTTCTTCAAAGTCACGGCGGGCCTTTGTCAGCAATGACGACTGTGCTGTTGGCACTGAAACATGATTAACATTTTTGGGGCAAAGTGCGTGAGAAAAAAACCTGAAGAACCTATTCAGTGAACACAGAGTATGTTACATTAACGAAAAGCCCAGCTTGTACAGATGGCATTTGAGAGGGACCTGAAAAGTACATTTTGGAATCAGAAACTTCTCATGATGTTCAACACGCATGGAGGATGCTGCAACTCCTCTAAATGGTTATCTACAACCGTTATGGCCCTGTCCACTGTTCCAGAATTATTTATTCATTGGTTTTCCCTCATGTAAACCTACTGGTTGTTTGGCTCATTTTTGAATGTATAGTTTAGGCCATTTTCCTTCAATGCATCTTTTAGATGTATCTATGAATCTTAATGCCATTAGGCTTCTTCCTTTTGTCAGTCTTATTGCTCTTGATAGATATACAGCTTTGGGTTATTTGATGGGTATATGGACAATGACCAATGTAGCCTAATGGTTGTGAGCCCTAGCACAGTGCTCGGGTTGTCCTGGCTGTCCACTCCGGTGGTGCTGAAAATGGCAGCGCATCTAAAGTTATCCTTTCATTGCTCTGACTGGCGGTAGCCTTCTGTCCATGGTCCAGTTTTCATGGGGCTTCTCCTCAATATGCTTTCTTGTTTGTAAAATGACAGTTGTTCTGTATATGGATGCATTTCAGATAGGCCTACATTTGAGTACATTTTGTATGTCGCAGTAGTAGGACCAATACCGTGTGTAGCCTACTAAAAGAAGTAGAAACATTCACTCTGTATTATTAATTTGCATTGCACATTAGTTGTGTGATAGGCTACTGTAAATGTCAATACTATGAAAACACCCCCTCCCTGATCTCTTGCTATAGTGTGTGTGTGTGTGCGTGTGTGCGTGTGTGTGTGTGTGTGTAAAACTCTCCCCAACATCAAATATTTCAAACCTGTAAGAAGCGGTCTTGGTTACACTCGTTGTGTAGTGTCACATATTTGACAGGAATGTAGGAATGTAGCCTATAGTTGTAATAACTGAAGTTTAAGCTATGAAGAATCTTTGATTCTGTGGTGCTCATTCTGCCGAGCTAATCTGTGCTTGTTGGTACAGTAGGTGCAAATGTGTAGGCCTATGGAAGATAAGGCTGCATTTCAGATAAACTTGTATGTGGTATTGAGGTGCATATCTTTTTTGTGTTATTCGATAAACCAACGGTTGTTAATGTGTATGGCTACATATCAGATACATTTGTGAATAGTAGTAGGACCAAACTACCTTGTTTTATTAGGGCTCTAAAGCAATACTAGTTGTGCCCCAGGATGGATTTAAAATGTCATCCTGGAGTTGGGCCTGCACCTCTCTCCTCTCTCCTCTACCACTTCTCATCTCCCCTCCCCTCCTCTCTCACTCTTCACCCCTTTCTCATCTCATCTCCCCCTCTTATCTTTCCGCATGCCTCGTCCCTCTCTCCTCTCCCCTCTGACTTCACCAGCATCCTGTTTATTAGATGGCTGGGATTAGTGCTCCTCGCCACCCGCAGACTTCCTAAACTCAGTGTATGTGTGTGGGCAACAGGGTTTCAAACCAAGAGGCTGGAAAACAGGACAGTGTTTCAGTGTGTCAGCCTCCGCTAGGTCAAAATATTTACACTTAGTAACCTGTAGCAACCTGGAGAAACGGACTAAATGAAATGGACCATTTCCATTTCAGCTCTGGTGTACGTCAGCCCCATTCCTCAGACCACAGGTGTCAGGGGTCAATAGGGTGGTAATGTGGCCCTCAATTCTCTGCAGCCTTTACTCCCCTACTGCCCCCCTGCTCCCTGTCCCCAAACTTTACCCCAAACACTGCCTGTCTTCAGCCCTCATCAACCCTAAAGACCTGACCCCCAGCTATACAGCCAAGCACCAACCCCCTATAGTAATGAATGAGGGATTTCTATGGCCCACCCATCCATCACCACCTCTCCCTCTGACTTACTCTTGGTGTCACGTTGTTATATGTCCCCACAGGCTCCACTGTTACCTCATCACACTGATGAAGAGAATGAACAGTTCTGTTTATTTGCTTCCCCCAGAGACTGACACTTGACGACCCCACACACACACACACACACACACTTTGTTGGCCGGGTATGGTTCCCAATCAGAGGCAGCTGGCTATCGTTGTCTCTGATTGGGGATCATACTTGGGCAGCCCTTTTTCCCACCTTCAGTTGTGGGATCTTGTTTCTGTGTAGGCCAACAAACCTGACTCAGTTACGTCAGCTCTGTCAGGAGGAATTGGCCAAAATCCACCCAACTTATTGTAGGAAGCTTGTGGAAGGCTACCCGAAACGTTTGACCCAAGTTAAACAATTTAAAGGCAATGCTACCAAATACTAATTGAGTGTATGAAAACTTCTGACCCACTGGGAATGTGATGAAAGAAATAAAAGCTGAAATAAATCATTCCCTCTACTATTATTATTGTTATTATTATTTCACATTCTTAAAACAAAGTGGTGATCCTAACTGACTGAGTTTAAATGTATTTTTTTTTACATTTAACCTTTATTTAACTAGGCAAGTCAGTTAAGAACAAATTCTTATTTTCAATGACGGCCTAGGAACAGTGGGTTAACTGCCTGTTCAGGGGCAGAATGACAGACAAGTGATTGTCCGACTTGTACCTTGTCAGCTCAGGGATATGAACTTGCAACCTTCCGGTTACTAGGCCAACACTCTAACCACTAGGCTACCCTGCCGCCCTGGCAAGATGGCTAAGATGTATGTAAACTTCCGACTTTCAAAAGTTTGGACACACCTGCTCATTCAAGAATCTTTCCAGATTTTGACTATTTTCTACATTGTAGACCCCTACTTCTGCATTGTAGACCTCTGTGAAGCATTTATTTGGGCTGCAATCTGAGGCGCAACTCTAATGAACTTATCCTCTTCAGCAGAGGTAACTCTGGGTCTTCCTTTCTTGTGGCGGTGCTCATGAGAGTCAGTTTCATCATATATCTATATATTTTTTAATTGAACCTTTATTTAACTAGCCAAGTCAGTTAGGAACAAATTCTTATTTACAATGACAGCCTACACCGGCCAAACCCAGACGACGCTGGGCCAATTTCACACCGCCCTATGGGACTCCCAAACACGACTGGTTGTGAAACAGCCTGGATTTGAACCAGGGTGTCTGCAGTGAAGCCTCAAGCACTGAGATGTGCCTTAGACCGCTGCATCAATAGGGAGCCCTTTATTTTGCAACTGCACTTGAAAAAAATGTCAACGTTCTTGAAATGTTCTGTATTGACTGTCCTTCCTCTCTATATTACGAGTGTGCAAAGCTGTCATCAAGGCAAAGGTTGGCTACTCTGAACAATCTCAAATATAAAATCTATTTTGATTTGTTTGACATGTTTTTGGTTACTACATTATTCCATATGTGTAATTTCATAGTTATGATGTCTTCAATATTCTTCTACAATGTAGAAAATAGTAAAAATATATAAAAACCCTGGAAGGAGTAGGTGTGTTCAAACTTTTGACTGGTACTGTCTATAATATGGTCCTTGTTCTTGTACTTTCGGTAGGCCAGGCAATGACATGGACTCTATTTCTACCAGTTGATCTGACTGAAAGTACTGCTTGTTATTTTTTCATTGCTGGTAGTAAAAAAAAAGCAGAAGCTGGAAAGCCTTTCCAGAACAATCCTCTTAACTTTCACTTTCACATGGAATTTGTTATCAGGTTTCAGTACGTGGGCGAGTTAGATCTTAGCCAATAGGAGTCATTTTAGTATTATGAGTGCGTGTGTGTGTGTGTGTGTGTGTGTGTGTGTGTGTGTGTGTGTGTGTGTGTGTGTGTGCGAGTGTGAGTGCACCTTTAAAGGTGATTTCCTATCTCAAAAGAATGTGAATACTGAGAAAGCTAAGGACAAATCTTTACCTTGTTGGAACACTCCATCTCTGTTCCAAACATATATGTTGTGTGCTGACTTGTCCAGATGTTTCTCCCCCTTTGCGTCAGAGGCTAAATTAACCTTCATTGTCACTGCTGTGGTGAAGAACAGGAATCCAAACCTATAGCAGACAGAGAAACACGTACACGCACATGCACACACACACACACACCCAGGCACACACACGCGCAAACCCACACACACACACCCAGGCACACACCCATGCACACAACCACACGCGCACACCCGCGCGCACACCCATGCACACACCCACGCACACATACACGCACACCCAGGCACACACACACATGCACACACACATGCACACCCAGGCACACACACAACCGCGCACACACCCGCGCACACACCCATGCACACACCCACACACACGCATACACGCACACAAACACACACACACACACAATCACACACATACCTACATTTTTTAAAGAAAGTGCGCATTGCCTGGCTGAGAGCAGGAAACAACATGACTACCCAGGGGGTCCTCTTTAATAACAACACACATTTATTCCAGTGTTGATTGAAGGGGACATCCCCTTGTTTCATCTGTCAAACTCTCTCCACTCCTCTCATCTCTGTACCTCACCACATAGACTGGGGGAGGAGAGATAGGCACAATTGCTTATGGGACAGCCTTTAATTGCTAAAAATGTATTTCAATGTTTTTCAGTTACTTTCAACCAAGCTATGATATATATATATAGGGCTCCTGAGTGGTGTAGGAGTCTAAGACACTGCATCTCAGTGCTAGAGGCATCACTACAGACCCTGGTTCGATTCCAGACTGTATCACAACCGGCCGCGAATGGGAGTTCCATAGGGCGGCGCACAATTGCCCAGCATCATCCGGGTTTGGTCGGGGTAGGCCGTCATTGTAAATAAGAATTTGTTCTTAACTGACTTGCCTAGTTAAATAAAGGATATATATAAATATAACTTCATAATAATATGATAAATATCTTCCCTCTCCTTTTTTATGTATTTTTAGTAGGTCTTTTGATGGGGGCTACAATCATATTAATGATTTATGAAATGAAATGATCTGTAGACCTATGTGGCCCTGGGACTTTTACAACCCTTCATGAAATAAACGGATGTTTAGCTATTCATCCTGAAAGAGCATTACTGTGGTGCATGAAACTCCATCCACCGCATGAGGAAGGGAAAGGGAAAGACATTGTCTAGGCTACTCAGTCATCAGGAAAATAAACTAGGCTGGTAATAGATGACTTCAGATATTGAAACAGTTGTTTCGAAATACTATAAATGGCATGCAATATTTGATCATAACTGAACGGACTGTAAGCCTATAAGGTAGAGAGATGTCTTGTTTTACAAAAGAATAGGTAAGCTAAAATTACTTATTCTAATAATGTATTTAGGATAAAATAGTTTTATTTTTTGTAATCTCACACCTCCCTGCACTCTGGGCGCTAAATGAGCCTATGACATGTAGCCTACAAATCCAGTCGGAAACTGAAAGTACTCTCACATAGATAATCTTTGCTTTAGCCCACGTTTTACTTTCATTTTCACTTAAAAAGGCGCCCCGAGCACTTCTACAGTGCTTGATGATTACTTTCATGGCAACATTTCCATGGTCATATTCGTTGTGCTGAAACATAGACATTTTATTTGATAACAATTTATTTTGATGAATCATTTTGTGTTAGCGTGTTATAGGTCTACTTGTGGTCTACACGTACAACTACAACTTTTAGATTTTTTGTTCGGAGCCTATTTTTTTCATATGTATTTTGAAGATGGTGGAGCTGGTCAAGAAAATGCGTTTGAGAGAGTGGCTGATAGCGCAGATAGACAGCGGAAAGTATACAGGACTTACCTGGGAGAACGAAGACAAAACTATGTTCAGGATCCCATGGAAACACGCGGCAAAACAGGACTATAGTCTGAACGAAGATGCAGCACTATTCAAGGTTAGAATGTATATTGTTTTTCTGCATTTTTTTTAACACAAGATTGGCAGTGTGTCTAGTCCAATTGTATTTAATAGAATGATCAATATATTGATATAGACCTAATTAATGTATTGATTTGGATGTCCATGTGCATATCAGTGCAAGTGTTACTCTTCTTCTATGTTCATCAGCCATTAACACACTCTGTGTTTCTCTTTTGGCACTCATATCCTTCTTTGTGTGTATGTGTGCATGTGTTTATGTGTGTGTGTGTGTGTCCCTACCAGGCGTGGGCAGTGTATAAGGGGAAGTATCGGGAGGGGAGGGACAAGGCAGATCCCACCACCTGGAAGACTCGTCTCCGCTGTGCCTTCAACAAGAGCACAGACTTCAAAGAAGTCCCAGAGCGCAGCCAGTTAGATGTATCCGAGCCCTACAAGGTCTACCACATCCAGGCAGAGCCAGAGACAGGCAGAGACTCAGGTACCAGTAACTGCAATGTTCAGTCTCATGAAGCTCTGGTGTAGAGAGCTCAGAGCCCTTTATGGGTTAAACGTGTGATTATTTACTCTCTATTCCTCCTCTGTCTCAGAATCTCCTCAGCCTGAGAGTCAGATGATCATCCAGACCAGCCGCTCCAGTGTTCCACTGAGGAACATTGTCACACACCATCCACAGGTAACACGGCAGGTTTTCTCTTCGATGCTGTGTAGCAGGTGGATAGTTTCTGCCATCTAGAGGATAATGGTTGCAATAACTTTACATTTACGTATGAATGAAGTTTTGCACATTTGCACTGAATGTTCTACAAGTCAGATCATTTGCTGTAAATATGTGTGTCCCCTCAGTTTGGCTGCAATAGTGAATCAGAGGCCAGGGATGGAAGAGTCAACTCCAGAGGTCAGTATCATCCTCCATGTACTTGTGACTGGTATCTGAATAACTGAACAATGTTGAGTCAGATATATTTGTGTGCGTTCTCTCTCATCTAGAGGGCTTGGCAGGGGACCATATGTACTACTGGTCCAACACAGGGAATCCTCAGAGGGATGGCTCTGCTCCTCTCTCCATAGTCGTCCCTACACCACAGATCTCTGGTAAGACAACCCATACACTGCAGTATCATTCAAACTAGAGCCTGGAGGGTCTCAGTAGGGCTGGCACATCATGGGAAGTAGGGGTGCTGCTACAGCACTCCCAGAAAAACGGAACTGAGTGGTTGATGCTTGATTGATTCATTAGTGTTTGTGTGTGTGTGTGTGTGTGTTTGCTTGCCTCTGTGTGTGTGTGTCCAGACTTGCGTGTGCGGGTGTGTCTGTTCTATCAGGGCCAGCTAGTAGTGGATGTGACCACCAGCACCCCAGACGGCTGTTTCCTCCTGCAGGGTCAAGTGCCCCTGGGGAATGAGAGGATCTATGGACCCTGCACAGCCCAACAGGTCCCCTTCCCCCCTCCAGGGGTCATCCATCTTCCCCCGGGCATCGCTGAGGCCATGGGCCGCCTGCTGCCCCACCTGGAGAGGGGCGTCCTGGTGTGGGTTGCTCCAGACGGGGTGTTTATCAAGAGGTTCTGCCAGGGCAGGGTGTACTGGAGTGGCCCCCTGGCCCAACACACAGACAGGCCCAACAAACTGGACAGGGAGAGGACCTGCAAGCTGCTGGACACAGCTATATTTCTGAAGGGTAGGGGCCTTACTAAACCTTATCTCTCTCCATCCCTCTCCTTATCTCTCTCCATCTCTCCCCCTCTCTCTCTCCATCCCTCTCCTTATCTCTCTCCATCCCTCCCCTTTTGTTCCTCCATTCCTCTCCTTATCTCTCTCCATCTCTCCCTCTCTCTCTCCATCCCCCCTTCTCTTTCTGCATCCCCTTCTCTCTCTCTGTTCCTCTCCTTATCTCTCTCTCCACCCCTGTCCTTCTCTCTCTCCATCCCTCCCCTTCTTTCTCTCTCCATCCCTCCCCTTATCTCTCTCTCCATCCCTCCCCTTCTCTCTCTCTCTATCCCCTTCTCTCCCCCATTCCTCTCCTTATCTTTCTCTCATCCCTCTCCTTATCTCTCTCTCCATCCCTCCCCTTCTCTCTCTCTCCATCCCCCTCTCTCTCTCCATTCCTCTCATTATCTCTCTCTCCATCCATCCCCTTCTCTCTCTCTCTCCATCCCTCCCCTTCTCTCTCTCTATCCCCTTCTCTCTCTCCATTCCTCTCCTTATCTTTCTCTCATCCCTCTCCTTATCTCTCTCTCCATCCCTCCCCTTCTCTCTCCATCCATCCCATTTTCTCTCTCTCCATCCCTCCCCTTACCTCTCTCTCTCCATCCCCTTCTCTCTCTCCATTCCTCTCCTTATCTCTCTCCATCCCTCCCCTTCGCTCTCTCCATCCATCCCCTTCTCTCTCTCTCTCCACCCCCCCTTCTCTCTCTCTCCATCCCCTTCTATCTCTCTCTCCATCCCTCCTCTCTCTCTCTCCATCCCCTTCTCTCTCTCCATCCCTCTCCGTATCTTTCTCTCATCCCTCTCCTTATATTTCTCTCCATCCCTCCCCTTCTCTCTCTCCATCCATCCCCTTCTCTCTCTCTCCATCCCTCCCCTTCTCTCTCTCTCCATCCCCTTCTCTCTCTCCATCCCTCCCCTTCTCTCTCTCTCTCCATCCCCTTCTCTCTCTCCATTCCTCTCCTTATCTTTCTCTCATCCCTCACCTTATCTTTCTCTCCATCCCTCCCCTTCTCTCTCTCCATCCATCCCCTTCTCTCTCTCTCCATCCCTCCCCTTCTCTCTCTCTCCATCCCCTTCTCTCTCTCTATCCCTCCCCTTCTCTCTCTCTCTCCACCCCTTCTCTCTCTCCATCCATCCCCTTCTCTCTCTCCATCCCTCCCCTTCTCGCTCTCTCTCCATCCCCTTCTCTCTCTCTCCATTCCTCTCCTTATCTCTTTCTCCATCCCTTCCCTTATCTCTCCACAGAGCTCCAGGACTATATCCAGGGGGCGGGACCCAAACCTCGCTATGAGATTGACCTCTGCTTTGGTGAGGAGTTTCCTGACGCCAGCCAACTGAAAACCAGGAAACTGATCATTGCACAGGTGGTTAATGGGATGGGGTCAGGAGTCACTGTGGATTAGGGAATTCCTGCGCTACAATCAGCAACTGCACCTTTGCTGAATCATATATTCTTATATAGTAATCCAGGTCTTTCCCTGCCGCAGGTATTCCAGCTACCAGCAGAGGTCCTCGTAGTCATAGTCAGTGACAATGTCTTCCTGTCTGTGTGTCTTCGTGTGCAGGTGGTGCCCCTGTTTGCTGTCAACCTACTGCATAGGTGCCTGAGGATGGGGACAGAGGGGAGACCGCACCTTCACACACACAAGACCATGGGGGAAGAGGGAGAGGGTCAGCCACACCCCCTGCCCCAGCGGTAAGGAGCCCAGGACACCCCTCTGAGTAACCCCTGGGGAACATCACCAGTCCCCCCTGGTGGCCCCTCCTGTCCCAGCTTAGCCAGCCATGATGGGGGGTGAGTGGAGACTCAAGACACGGTCAGTGTAGGTTTACTGTATGCCCTGTGGAAAGCAACATATACCTCAACCTTAAGAGAGCAGAGAACAATATGATACGACACAGGTAGGAGCAAGTATGCTTGGAACAGATATATCTCACATAGTTTTCTTAAATCGATAATCTGCAGTTGCTACATCTATTAAAAAAATCTAGAAAAAAGTAGGATATGTACCAAATGATTATTGAAGAATATAACTTATAAATGTCTCATGGGGTTAGTTCAACAAAATATAAGCTTGTTTAACTCCAATGTTTGTAAACAAAGTAAATGTAAACAAACAATGTATAGCCTCAAAACATGGTTATACCTATAATTTTGATATCATGGATGGTCAGTCCTCACATCAATAGCGCTGTCTATGAATTTGAGATTGGTTACATTCCTCCAGCCCTGTAATCAACAGAGAAAGTCATAATTTTGCCAGTAAATGTTTGACATCTTTTGTCATTATGTTTTCTCAATGCGTTGTTTAAGCATTTTTTTTTTACAGTATCTTGTACAATGTGAAAAACTTCCATTTACCTCATAATCAACTTGTGATAGAAATGTACAGTGTGTTTGGAAAGTATTCAGACCCCTTGACTTTTTTGACATTTTGTTACGTTACAGCGTTATTCAAAAATGCAAAACATCATTTTTATCCCTCATCAATCTACACACAATACCCCATAATGATGGAGGCACCTTATTTACATAAGTATTCAGACCCTTTGCTATGAGACTTGAAATTGAACTCAGGTGAATACTGTTTCCATTGATCATCCTTGAGATTTTTCTACAACCTTCCTGTAGTCCAACTGTGGTAAATTTAACTGATTGGACATGATTTGTAAAGGCACACAACTGTCAATATAAGATCTCACAGTTGACAGTGCATGCCAGAGGAAAAACCAAGCCATGACGTCAAAGGAATTTAGAGAGCTCCAAGACAGGATCGTGTCGAGGCACAGATCTGGGGAAGGGTACCAAAAACGTTCTGCAGCATTGAAGGTCCCCAAGAACAAAGTGGCCTTTATTAAATGGAAGAAGTTTGGAACCACCAAGACTCTTCCTAGAGCTGGCCGAGCTGGCCAAATTGAGCCATCGTGGGAGAAGGGCCTTGGTCAGGGAGGTGACCAAGACCCCGATGGTCACTCTGACAGAGCTCCAGAGGTCCTCTGTGGAGATGGGAGAACCTTCCAGAAGGACAACCATCTCTGCTGCACTCAACCAATCAGGCCCGACGGTACAGTGGCCCGACGGAAGCCACTCCTCAGTAAAAGGCACATGACAGCCTGCTTGGAGTTTGCCAAAGGCACCTAAAGCACTCTCAGACCATGAGATTTAAGATTCTCTAGTCTGATGAAATCAAGATTGAACTCTTTGGCCTGAATTCCAAGCGTCACGTCTGGAGGAAACTTGGCACCATCCCTACGGTAAAGCATGGTGGTGCCAGCATCATGCTGTGGAGAGGTTTTTCAGCGCAGGGCCTGGGAGACTAATCAGGATGAGGCAAAGATGAATGGAGCAAAGTACAGAGAGATCCCTTGATGAAAACCTGCTCCAGAGCACTCAGGACCTCAGATTGGGGACGAAGGTTCACCTTCCAACAGGATAACTACCCTAAGCACACAGCCAAGACAATGCAGGAGTGGCTTTAGAACAAGTCTCTGAATATCCTTGAGTGGCCCAGCCAGAGCCTAGACTTGAACCCGATCGAACATCTCTGGAGAGACCTGAAAATAGCTGTGAAGCGAGCTCCCCATCCAACCTGACAGAGCTTGAGAGGATCTGCAGAGAATATTGGGAGAAACTCCCCAAATACAGGTGTGCCAAGCTTGTGGTGTCATACCCAAGAAGACTTGAGGCTGTAATCTCTGCCAAAGGTACTTCAACAAAGTACTGAGTGAAGGGTCTGAATACTTATGTAAATGTGATATTTCAGTTTTTATTTACATATGCCAAAACTTCTAAAAAACTGTTTTTGCTTTCACATTATGGGATAATGTGTGTAGATTGATGAGAAAAATAGATTTAATACATGTTTTAATAAGGCTGTAACGTAACAAAATGTGGAAGAAGTCAAGGGGTCTGAATACTTTCCGAATGCACTGTATGTACAGCCAGTCTAGTAAGCATATAAATGGTTTCATGTCCATAATGTGATGTTTGAACCTGTCACAGATGTATAGACCTGATTATAGATCAAATGAATCATAAAAAAATAATTTCAATAATAAACTTTTCTCTTGTCGTGTTAGAACTAAAGTGTTGGCAGTGACATCAATTATTAGTAGTATTAGTGCACACCAGGGGTAAGAACCGGTTCAGGGAACAGAACTGAAACCTGGAAAATAATCATGAACGAAAGTGATCTATAATGGTTCTGTTCAGAAAAAAGAATGGTTCTGTTCAGAACGAAACAATTGGAAAATGATTTTGGTTTCAACCCCCTGCTTGACTGCTCCCATAATGGCAATGTTTTGATTACGATGTGTCTAGAGGAAAGATGGAATTATAATGATATACCATAATATGGGAGAATTGGATATTCTCGCTTTCCAATGACATGAAGCAAATCAACATCTTATATGGGAAGAAATTCACCTCATTCAGTATAAATCTATAAAGCTTTTTTAATATTATTATTTCTAGCAAACATTATATAACAGACACACAATTTAAAAATATATATTTTTTAGAGCTATAACATTTACAAAGAATAAAACAAACAAATGGACAAAAAAAAAGTTCAAAAACTGAAGTGAAAGAGTGTGCTGAAAAAGATACCCGTATCTGAGCTTTAAAATACTTTCAATCATTTTCCCTGCGCTCCAACACATACAGTACATGGAGAAAAGAAAGGGGAACAGAAGGGGTACAGAGTACAGTAAAATAAATAAATATGTTCATATACACCAAGTAGGTGCAGTGAAATGTGTTTTACAGGGTCAGCCACAGTAGTACAGCGACATTGGAGAGAATTAGGGTTAAGGGCACACTGACAGATTTTTCACCTTAACGGCTCGGGTATTCGAACCAGCGACTTTCGAACCTTTCAGGTCCATGCTCAACGCTCTAACTGCTAGGCTACCTGCCACCCTACAGTACCTAGGGGTCAAATGTCTGTTCACAAAGCATCGTGTTCAAACCTGTTATTAGCACCATTACTCTCCCTCTATCTAGCCTTTTTTTTCTTCTCTTTTATCTTTTAATAGAAAAACACTTAGTTTCGAGGCGAGGTGACACAGACCCGTCTGTGTGGGAGGGGACTGTCAGTTACGAACTTTTCATGAGTGTTTTTCCCTTTGCTGAGACATTGTTAAGAACAAGGGCAATGCCTTAGCGAACAAGCGATTGACATGACCCCCCGATAACGAGAATAGTAAAAAGGCAAAGTGTTGCTGATACTTTCATTCACCTTGCCTGCCCAGATCCACCGACCGACCGGCTGACAGACTTCGGCTCAGAAGAAGCTAGAAGATTTAAAACTGAGAACACATTGCGAAAGTGACAATCAGAGAGGTTGCATTAAATCAGTTTAGCATAGAACATCTGTAATGTAATATATAGTCATTTTTTGGGGCTCTGTACTCCAGAACTTTGGATGTGAAATGATACAATGACTATGAGGTAAGTGCAGACTGCCAGCTTTAATCTGAGAGTATTTTCATCCATATCAGGTGAACCTTATAGAAATGACGTATAGGGGATCAAAAGTATTGGGACAAATTCACTTATATGTGTATTAAAGTAGTCAAAAGTTATTATTTGGTCCCATATTCTTAACAAGCAATGAGTACATCAAGCTTGTGACTTAAAAAATCAATAGAAATAAAACGCTAACCTCCTCTGTTATTGTAATAGTGAGAGGTTAGCATGTCTTGGGGGTATAATATAAAATGCTAACCTCCTCTGTTATTGTAATAGTGAGAGGTTAGCATGTCTTGGGGGTATGATATAAAATGCTAACCTCCTCTGTTATTGTAATAGTAAGAGGTTAGCATGTCTTGGGGGTATGATATAAAATGCTAACCTCCTCTGTTATTGTAATAGTGAGAGGTTAGCATGTCTTGGGGGTATGATATAAAATGCTAACCTCCTCTGTTATTGTAATAGTAAGAGGTTAGCATGTCTTGGGGGTATGATATAAAATGCTAACCTCCTCTGTTATTGTAATAGTAAGAGGTTAGCATGTCTTGGGGGTATGATATAAAATGCTAACCTCCTCTGTTATTGTAATAGTAAGAGGTTAGCATGTCTTGGGGGTATGATATTTGTGCATCACTCATCATTATTCACGATTCATACAGGACTACCTGTAATCATGTTAGCATCCACATTAATGTAGAAGTGTTCAGAAACATTCTCTTCTTAGTAACTCCAAAATTACACAATACATTATTTACCATTCATTTCTACTGGGCACAAACAGCTAATGCAGCCAACAAGTTTGTAGAGTCACGAGCTTGATGCGTGCAAAGAGTATGGGACCAAATACTAAACTTTTGACAACATTAATGCATATAAGTTAATATATACTTTTGGTCCCCTAAAATGGGGAGACTAAAAGCACTGTAATTTCTAAACGGTTCACCTGGTATGGATTCAAATGCTCTCAAATTAAAGCGTCAGTCTGCACTTTAACCTCATATTCATTGTATCATTTCACATACAAAGTGCTGGAGTACAGAGTCCAAACAACAACAAAATTGTCGCTTTCCCAATAATTACAGAGGGCAGTGTATATACAGTATCTGTGATAGACTTCTTTAATACAGTTTACTTTCACACTGATTGAAAATCGATACCCTGCAGAAAACACTGTCAGTATGGGTGTGGGACAACCATTATGAAAACAGAGTGAACACAAACAAGTGCTTGATTCTCACTAAACATCTCATACTGTCAATGTGGAGCTCACACTGCTGCCCCTCAGACTGCTGCCCCTCAGACTGCTGCCCCTCAGACCGCTGCCCCTCAGACTGCTGCCCCTCAGACTGCTGCCCCTCAGACCGCTGCCCCTCAGACCGCTGCCCCTCAGACCGCTGCCCTTCAGACCGCTGCCCCTCAGACCGCTGCCCCTCAGACCGCTGCTCCTCAGACTGCTGCCCCTCAGACTGCTGCAGCTCAGACTGCTGCCCCTCAGACTGCTGCCCCTCAGACCGCTGCACCTCAGACCGCTGCCACTCAGACTGCTGCCCCTCAGACCGCTGCCCCTCAGACCGCTTGACCTCAGACTGATGCCCCTCAGACCGCTGCCCCTCAGGCTGCTGCCCTTCAGACTGCTGCCCCTCAGACTGCTGCCCCTCAGACCGCTGCCCCTCAGACCGCTGCCCCTCAGACCGCTGCCCCTCAGACCGCTACCCCTCAGACCGCTGCCCCTCAGACCGCTGCCCCTCAGACCGCTGCCCCTCAGACTGCTGCCCCTCAGACTGCTGCCCCTCAGACCGCTGCACCTCAGACCGCTGCCACTCAGACCGCTGCCCCTCAGACCGCTGCCCCTCAGACTGATGCCCCTCAGACCGCTGCCCCTCAGACCGCTGTCTGAGTTGTGTTAAGCAGAGATTGGGAGATGGGAAAGTGGGGTATGGGCTCATGCTTTGGGCAGCAGTGTGGACACCCTTAAAGTTGCCTGTTCTATGTCCTTCCCTGCAACCCTGCCTCGTGCTCTCACACAAGGAGGGTGTATTTGTGCTTGCGTGTGCGCTCTACTGCCACTTCCTCTGCTTGGAGCCGTGAGGTAAATTGGTGGTCTTGTCAAGCCCAGTAGTTCCGGTGGGAGGAAGGAGGTCGGGGGCTGACCATCGCCTCTTGCGTGGACGTGTTTGCTCCTGGGTGGGGGGGTCTACAGGGGGAGGAGGGAGAGGAGGAGGGACAAGAGCAGGGGAGGGATGAGGAAGAGGAGGAGGAGGGAGAGGAGGGGGCATATCCTCCCTGTGTGTGCTGGCCCTGGCCTGGGTGTGTGTCCTGTGGCCCCGGGGGACTGTGCGTGTGTGTAAGGGGGTGAGGGCCAAGCAGATGTCTCCCTC
Source organism: Oncorhynchus mykiss (assembly GCF_013265735.2). Classification (NCBI taxonomy): domain Eukaryota; kingdom Metazoa; phylum Chordata; class Actinopteri; order Salmoniformes; family Salmonidae; genus Oncorhynchus; species Oncorhynchus mykiss. The sequence goes on along the minus strand of NC_048580.1, from coordinate 58,087,774 downwards.
GCTGAGCTGGCGGCAGGACAGGCCGTAGAGCTGGGCGGTTCTCTGGGGACAGCAGGAAGACCAGCCGCGGTCACGCACGAAGAATGGGTACTCCACCAGAACCGTCAGTAACTCCTACATGCACAGAACAACAACAACATATTCACAACTATGCTGGCATCTACATAGTTTTTACTAAGGATAGGAATTTCAATTAATGATTTCAACTATTGTTGTTGAAAGGAAATTTGTCACATGTTTACATTACGTGAATAGAGCAGATTAAAAACGTTCACTTTACTAGTGCCTTTTATAAATAAATGTAATTTATTGTTCAGCAGTGACTCGATGAGCCCCTGACCTGAGTGTTGCTGTCTGTGAGAAGGACCTGCAGGTGGTTGAAGCCGTGTGTGTTGCTGGGGCCGATAAGCAGCACGGTGCAGGTGCTCAGGTGGAACTCTGGGGAGGTGTCAGCACTCCTCAGGAAGTCCTCCGTCCTCAGCTCTTCCACACGCTTCAAACGACCCCCCACCAGCTCAATCAGAGAACCCTTGGCAAAGTGAGGTAGGAGCGCTGGGGGGATGTGGTGGGGGGCAGAGGGTGAGGCGGTCATGTGGGGAAGGAAGGGGGAGGCAAGGGGACGCGAGTACTGCTGCCCAGGAGAGAGCTCTCTGCTGTCTTTATTTCCGTATCTTTTATTGTCTATCTCTCTGATGTCTCTGTCTCCTTCAGGCTCTCTTTCTCGCTCTTGTTCTTGTTGTCTGTCTCGTTCTCTGTCTTTCTCTGTGCTGTGGCTGTTGAGCTGCCCCTGGGTTGAGTGCTGTGAGTTCCTCATGGTGTGCAGGCCATACAGAGAGCTGCCTGAGGGGCTGTACAGTGGGTAGCGCTGAGCCTGGGCCTGGGTACTGAGCTGGCTGGGCTGCAGGGTGGAGTAAACAGAAGCCAGGGAGTAGTAGACATGAGCCTCCGCCACAGAGCCCCCCAGGGGGTCCAGTAGCTCCCCTCTCCCTGCCCGGGTCTCTGCCCCATGGGGCTGGGGACTAGTGGGGATCAGGGTGGAAATCCCAGCCTTTGGCGTCCCACAGGGATCCCTGTCCTGCAGAGAGGAATGTGAGTCAGGGCCCTCCGGAGGCGTCACTTGGAAATCTCGGAAACCTGCAAACTGCTCGAAACGCCCTGTGGGAACGTCCTGGTGTCTCCGTCTCCCGTTGGCATGGGAACCGTGGGGGCTGCCGCCCAGCCTGGCACTGCCGCTGGGTTCGTTCCTGTACTCTCCTGAGGGGAGTGCCACCCTAGATGCAGAGGCAGTCCTGCTGCCTGGCACGTCCAGCCCGTTGGGCCTTTTGCCCAGGTACCTGTGTCTGCCCTCAGTCAGGGAGTGGTCACGGGGGTAGAGGGAGGGCTGGCTGAACAGGTAAGAGGGGGAGAAAAGAGAGGAGCTGTAGTCCCTTCGGCCTGTGTTGAAATAGGACCACATGTCTCTTGATTCAGTGGGGAAGGGGCTCTTAAAGGAGGAAGAGGATGAGGAGGGGGAGGGTGGCAGGATTTCACCTTGGAGACACCTGGAGTGATGGGGGAAGGGGGAGGGGAGAAGATCATCCCTCTTCCCTACCTGGTCTTTGAGGAAGAGAAGGGGGACGGAGGAGGGGTAGGCCAGGTGCCATGGCAGAGGGAGGGGGATACACGGGGATGGGAGGGGGGGTGGGATAGAGGGTAGCAGGCTGTGGCGGTTCGTCAAAGCCTCTTCGCTGCTCCCCCTGCCCCCCTCCCCCCTCCCTGAGCTGCTTGAGGGCCGGGTCCTGGGGGGCGTGGCGGGTGGTTTGAACTCGTCCAGGGGGGGGTGCTGGTTGGCCAAACCATCCCGGAACTCCCTCTTCTTAGGGGGGAGGCACTCTTTGCCGCGGTCAGGGCTGGGATTCATGGGTGGGTGCCAGCGGCGGCGGGCACGGTCCCCTGTGTTTGGGCGATGGCTAGGTCACATGGGCCTCACGGGATAAAAAGGGGCGCAGAGAGAGGGATGGGCCTTGACACGGCATCACTGTCAGATCACTGTAACCACAGAGAGACAGGGCAGGAGGTGAGAGAGTGAGGGAGACAAAGTGAGGAAGTGGGAGGGGGGCAGAGAGAAAGAGAGATTGAGTGAAGTGTGTACATATCAGAGTGAAATGTGGACAGTCTGTCAGGCCTAGCTGTCAAGAGTTGTCAGGACTTAGCAGTCAGACTGCTCTGATACACACAAACAAACCAACACCTGACACAGATACAGGCAGAGAATGTTTTCTCTCCCCTGTGCACATTCTGTAATACAGCAATGCAGATTTGATTAGACAGCCTGGAGTCTCTGATGTCAATAGAACTTTAGACAATGAATCCCAACCAGAACGCCTATTTTATCAACTCCAGTGGGCCAACTCTTGCTCACCAACTACAGTTCGCGATCGTTGTAGTTGCTACACATATTAATTACATTGCTGGTAATGTGGTCGGGACTGAAACTACCCAGTTTATTGGTCTCATTCAAGAAGCACATGAACTCCCACAAAATTTCTAAAAATACGCTGCACATTGTGCGAACAGTGCAGTTCGGAGGCAGTGCAGTATATCTGTAAAAACACACATGCTGTATAAACTCCCAGCATGAGGCGTTTCATCTCTCTCTCTCTGAGGATGGAACATAGAGATATGGTTTATTCTCATGAAGCGCCTCCCTCACACCCCTGAGGGCTGTTCCTCTATGTCCTATTTACTACCGCAGGTACACACACTTTCTTACACACGCATGGAGGCACACACGCACACACACACACACACACACACAAACACACACACACACACACACCCCTCAGGCTGCTATAACTCTATCTCACTCCCCCTGCGATGGACAGAGCTGGTCACCACCCACCCTAAGCTGAGAGGAACACTGTTGATATCACCAAGGGTGGTGTGTGTTCGAGTATGTGTGTGTTTACCTCTATTTTGTGCCTTCAGAAAGTATTCACACCCCTTGACTTTTTCTACATTTAGTTTTCTTACAGCCGGAGTTTAAAATGGATACCCCATAACGTTAATAAAGGGGAATTATGTGGTTCTAAATTTTTACAAATGATAAAAAATGTGAAAATGAAACGTCTTGAGTCAATAAGTATTCAATCCCTTTGTTACGGCAAGCCTAAATAAGTTCAGAAGTAACAATGTGCTTAACAAGTCATATAATAAAATGCATGGACTAATAGGGTTTTCAGAATTTTTGAATGACTACCTTATCTCTGTACCCCAGACATTGAATATCCCTTTGAGCATGGTGAAGTTATTAATTACAGTTTGGATGGTGTATCAATACCTCCAGTCACTACAAAGATACAGGAGTTATTCCTAACGCAGTTGCAATTCACTTTTTGTCCTGATGCAAATCCAATCCAACATATTACTGAGTACCACTCTCCATATTTTCTTTACTCCGTTTTCATGGTATCCAATTGTCAGTAGTTACTGTCTTGTCTCATCACTACAACTCCCGTACAGACTCGGGAGATGTAAAGGTCGAGAGCCATGCGTCCTCCGAAACAGAACCCAACCAAGCCGCACTGCTTCTTAACACAGCACACATCCAACCCAGAAGCCAGCCACACAAATGTGTCGGAGGAAACACTGTACACCTAGTGACCTGGTCAGCATGCACTGCGCCCGGCCCGCCACAGGAGTCACTAGTGGGCGATGAGACAAGGATATCCCTGCCGGCCAAACCCTCCCTAAACCGGACGACGCTAGGCCAATTGTGCACTGCCCCATGGGTTTTGACTCAGGGGTGTGAATATTTATGTAAATGGATATTTCTGTACTTGATTTTAAATACATTTGCAAAATTGTTTAAAAACATGTTTTCACTTTGTCATTATGGGGTATTATGTGTAGATAAGTGAGAGAAAAATGATGAATTTTGAATTCTGTAACATAATAAAATGTTGAGTAAGTCAAGGGGTATGAATTCTCCACCGCCACATAACGCCCACCACCCACCAGTCCTCTCCAACACTCACTACTCGGCTAGCCCGCACGGCTGTCTGCCCCGACTGACAATTCTCCCTGTCTCGCTACCCGCCACCCTTAGGCATGTAAATCTTGGTTGGGGAAAAAAATGCATGCCAGCAAAGCCACTACACAACACAACACTAAACAATACATTAACTGCACTATAACGGTGACAAATGGTGGCCACAAACTGTTAAGGCCTACATAAAGCTGTCCCAACAGAAGAGTCCCTACAGCTGTCCCAACTACTACACCTGGCTATCAGCGGAGCCTTGTCTGGCAGTGAAACAGTTAATTCAGCCTCATTTACTGCCTTTTAAAAAACATAGCTGATATGGCTGACTTGCTCAAACAAATGTGTTTTTTTACGGACAATTGAGATATACAAACTATGGCATACGAGCAGATAATACGAGCAGCGACGAGCAGATAAGAGGCAATCCGTAATTTCGAATAAGACATTAATGAGTGAGCTAGGGCTGACATAGTCAATATAACTATTTGTTCAGCACTTTTGAAATGTACAGCGACAGAATTCAGAACATGGGCCGTTCTTACAGTATTATCCCTGTTCACTAAGTCAGAACAGTAGGATAAATAAAGGAGGCATATAAGCAGACAATGAAAACTCTTATAATATTTGATGATGATATGTCACATCTGCTCCTGCTACACCCCCTAGTGGACATCCGGTGTCTCCTTGACCTACAGCATTCCAGTTCTCTATCTCTCCCTCTTCTTCTCTCTCTGTGTGTGATTGTTTGGTTGGAGACATGTGTGCTGGAGTCAGAGCAGTTCCCCACCAGCTGCAACCCGTTCCATAATCAAGACCTCTACAAATACTCAGTCCTGCCAATTCCACTCTGCCAGATCATAATTTCCGTTCAGTCTGTCATGCTTCTAGCTATTTGCTGTTATTTAAGATCCTGCTGTGCCTATTTCCTTGCCTGATGCTGTTTCTCCTCTCACTGCAGTTTTGCGACTCTGACTCTGACTCTGGTTCCTGTCTCCTGTTCCACATCTGACCACCCTGCTACCCTGTTCTGAATTCAACTCATCACTCCCTTGGATTCCCCTCCAGACCTGTTTACCCTGTCCCAACCCAGCTCACTCCAGCCTTCACATCTGGTTTCCTACAACTCGTCCAAGCTTCCCTGGATCTGCACTTCGTCTCTCCCTGTGTTACAATAAATATCTTGGTTCATTCATCCCTGTTTCCTGGTCTGAGTCTGCTCTTGGGTTCCCCTGTGCTGCTCCGCTTAATATGACATTTGTCTAAAACAGGCTATATGGTGCATGTGCACCACCAAGTCAGAATAGTAGGCTGAATTATGTGGGGAAAATGGACCAAATTATTAGGGTGAGGCACATGGGCTACTAACATCTTACTACACAACATACAGCTAGTATTACTTTCTTAGTGACAGTATGCACTCTGATGCTCTCTGAGGAAAACCTTTACATATTCACTCTAAAGCTGAAGAAAAACTCCTTCACCTCTCACACAGGAGAGCTGAGAAGGCACACACATGCTCATGCTCACACTCGCTCACACACAGAGACACGCGCATATACAGATGCACACATACAAACACGCACACAGCAACACACATTCTTATTGCACAGTGCATGTGTGTGTGTGTGTGCATCTGTGTATGCGCGTGCCTCTGTGTGTGAGCGAGTGTGAGCATGAGCATGTGTGTGCCTTCTCAGCCCTCCTGTGTGAGAGGTGAAGGAGTTTTTCTTCAGCTCTAGAGTGAATATGTAAAGGTTTTCCTCAGAGAGCATCAGAGTCAGCATAAATGTCACTCTGTCACTCTGCTGCTGTGGGATGGAAGATTGGCGGGCACATTGGAAATGACTTGACTTGCCCTCTTTACTTCTTGTGGCTCTGGATGATGGGATTAGCTGGCACCAGTGTATTGCCTTGTTATTCTGGAGATGACTGTTCTCTTTGGTGGTAGGGTTGTGGTAATGTTACAGTAAATGTCACTCATTAGAAAGAAAGCAAATCCTTTGCTTTTACATATACTCAAAGCATGTGTAATGCATATCAAGAAATACAAATGCTAGAAAATATCAACAAGCTTTGATGTCATTGAGGAATTTGTGAACTGTAAAAGTGAAATTTGTGAAATATTTTCTAAATGCCTCTCCCCCTCTCCATCCTCTCCACCAGTGATGTAGTGGTACAAAAACGGTGTGTAAACTCTGATTGCTGGCCGCGGTGAAAAAAGTAATGGTCACTATACATTCAATGGATTTTTCTGCATAAGGTGGGTAAACTGTCAAGCAAAAAACGAAATGTGGGTAACCTGCGTTTACTTGAGTTTACCATCCACTACACTACTGCTCTCCACAGGAAATACACGTAGTGTTGTATTAACCTAGTGTCCTGCATAAGAATGAGACACAACCTCCATTCAGCATCTGACCACAGAGAGGACCCAGCTTGACTCAGCTATTCGATCTCCTCCATAAACAACTAGATCAACAAGTGTGTCCACGCCAATACATCTCCACTCCCACTCATAAACAAGTTCTGTATAAAACTCAAAGTCAATCCATTTAAATACTTATCACAGTTTTGATATAAAAAGAGAGAATAGAGGGTAAAGAATCTTAATTAACTCCAAGGGTGAATTTGTTATGCAGTAGTGATGAATCTAGCTGAACAACAGTTAGACATAAAAAAGAACAGTTGAGAACACAAGAGAACAGACGGGTTGATGGAGTTGGTTGTGATGAATGGATCCAAAGTACAGCAACTGACCTTAGAGTGGGCTGCTGACCAGAGTGTTGTCCGAGTGTTGGTGGCCATACAAGCTGCAGTCATCCAGGGGATCAAGCCCCTCCCCCCAGACTGCTTCCTACTTTACCTCCACAGCACTAATAGAAACACCAGCAACAGCTGCCAGTCACACCCTGTCACACAGCGATGTATGTGAGAAATAGAACAAGCAAGCCCACCAAAGTGAGAATAACACTGAGAAGCCTTGAGACTGCGCGTGTCAGTGTGTCAGCATGTGTATGAGCGTCAGTGCCTAACTGGGACTGTGTGTGTGTGTGTGTATAGACTTGAGGAAATGAATAATATCTAGCAGTGAGAAGCATGTCTATGCAACGAGCCACATAAGCAGACCAGTTGCCGCTACCACCCACTCACCTTACTGTGAAAGGGATGGACAAATGCACGTGCGCGCATACACACACACACACACACACACACACACCATCAATCCACTTTGACCCTTTACACAAATATTCTCCTTTCTACACAAGTGTGTGTTGTCTTCAATTAGAAAGAGAAAAAACAGATAGTTGATGAGAGACTGGGAGGGACAAGGGATGGTCTCATCCTACACACTTTAGCTTTAGCTGCTGCCTCTGACTCAAAGCTAAACCTCACATCTCTCTCACTATCTCTCTGTCTCATACACACACACACACACACACACACACACACACACACACACACACACACACACACATGGGAACCAGAGAATGCATTGAACCCACAGTGCAATAATTCAAACCGTGAGAGACTAAAGCTCCCTGTAGTATTGTGTAAACTAGCTGCTGAACCATTCTGATGACAGAGATTAATGAGGAAGCTCATTCAGTGTCTTAATTGATTCTCTACGATATCTAAAAACTAATTAGAACCAGTAAAACACAAAGAGTAATCTAAGACTAGCAATGTCATTAAATTATTAGTCATGTTTAAGACCACTAAAACGACCATAATCTCACAGCTCACTCACAAAACTGCATGCTAACACCAACATAACCACGTACGCGTGCACACGCACACAAACAAACACACATCCACACACACAAACAAACACACACACACACACACACACACACACACACACACACACACACACACACACACACACACACACACACACGCACACACGCACACACACACACACAGATGTAAAGATTGGGGAAACCCCCATCTGCAAGATGTAAAGTGTAGTTTTGCATACCATCATACATGCACAGAATCTCTCCAAAACATCCATGTATAATGTACTAGATCACACAAACGTGGACGCTGCTGTAAAGGGGAAAAGACAGATAGCTAACATTCACATCATTACCAATGTGTTAAAAAATGTAGTTTATATTCC
>NC_048580.1:58032127-58069627 GCF_013265735.2 Oncorhynchus mykiss | reverse complement strand
TCCAACTACTACTACTGCTGCCGCTGCTACTACTACTGTGACTACTACAACTACTATTACTACTACTACTACTACCACAATAACTATCAAAACGTATTGTACTACTATTGTCCTAACATTAACGTGTGTAATAAAATCCAAATTCTTAAGTTCATTTCCATGGATGATTGAAAATAGATTTCTAAGTATGCTTGATAAAGTTCCAGTCATCAGCAGTGTGTAAATATAGAAGCAACATATCAGTCATATTGAAAGGGGAACAGAGAACAAGCACACTACTCATCAAAGTGTGTGTCTTTACAAGCGATGGAGAAATGACAGTACATATAGGGCTAGGGTTGCACTATGACATATTTTTTCATATTGAGAGCCTATGGTCCTTTGTCTGAACAGAAGATTGCAAATAATGCACTTCTTAGATTACATTTAAAAGAGAATCTAACTCCCCTGTCACAAATCTCTCTCTCTCACACACACACACACACACACACACACACACACACACACACACACACACACACACACACACACACACAAACACACACACACACACACACACACACACACACACACACTCAAATACACACACAGGTACACATGCACCACTCACACACACACACACACACACACACACACACACACACACACACACACACACACACACACACACACACACACACACACACACACCCCCCCCCACACACACACACACACTCAAATACACACACAGGTACACATGCACCACTCACAAACACACACACACACACACACACACACACACACACAAATATGCCGTTCTGTCCATCAGGAATGACATTACTCATGAAGGCGTTATTGTACTCTAAATGTCAGTCAGACATTGAGTATATAGTGCGACAAGAAAGGTCAAATGACTTAAAACAAACCAAATGGGTGAAAGGGCTTTAGGAGTGAGCTAGGTCAAAATCGTTCACGATACTAGACAGGAGCAGAAGCTTAATTGTTTTCCACATGCTGCAGAGGATAACATCATTAAAACAAAACATTTGTTTGAATGAGAATGCTGTTTTGTATTGTTCTCCCCGATGAGTAGAGGGTATATGGTGTCTTATCACGTGTCAGCACATAGTGGCAATGCGTGATGGATGTCTGATGCAGCAAAAATTTGTTGCTGAATGTAACAGAACCCTCCATCCATAGAGAGAAAAGGAGAGAGGAGAGGAGAGAGGGCATGCAGGCTGTATTTAGGCCCTACATATGCCTACACATGTTTTCCTTTGTCTAAGTATAGTAAGTGAATGTGTCTGTGTATGTGTGTGTGTGAGAGTTCTACTCCCTCCATGTGTGTGGTGGCTTACTCTACAGGGTGCCTGAGGTAAGCCTGTGAGTGGCCAGGGTGATATGGGAGATAGCTGATTGGGCTACAGGCCAGGTCAGCCTTACAGGTCCTGACCCATTTTCAAACAGGATGAGCCAGCCCAGCCTACAGCAGCCTGATGACCACTGGGGCTGAGCTGATGGCTCAGAAGTTACTACTAACACAAACACACGGTCAGATACACACACAGCTAGACAGACAGATACACACACACACACACACACACACACACACACAGACAGACAGACAGACAGACAGACAGACAGACAGACAGACAGACAGACAGACAGACAGACAGACAGACAGATACACACACACACACACACACAGATGGACAGATGGACAGACGGACAGACAAATCAAAGTGTATTTGTCACGTGAGCCAAATACAGCAGGTATTCACCTTACAGTGAAATGCTTACTTACTACAGTCCCTTAACCAACAGTGCAGTGTTTAAGTAAAAAATAGGTATTAGGTAAACAATAGATAAGTAAATAAATAAAAATAAAAAAGTAAAAAATAACACTAGCGAGGCTAAGCACAGGTGGTACTGGAACAGAGTCAATGTGTGGGTGCATCGGTTAGTCTGGCTATTTGAGGTAATATGCACAGTTCAAGTCGGAAGTTTACATACACCTTAGCCAAATACATTTAAACTCAGTTTTTCACAATTCCTGACATTTAATCAGAGTAAAAATTCCCTGTCTTAGGTCAGTTAGGATCACCACTTTATTTTAATAATGTGAAATGTCAGAATAGTAGAGAATAGTAGAGAGAATGATTTATTTCAGCTTGTATTACTTTCATCACATTCCCAGTGGGTCAGAAGTTTACATACTCAATTAGTACTTGGTAGCATTGCTTTTAAATTGTTTAACTTGGGTAAAAAGTTTTGGGTAGCCTTCCACAAGCTTCCCACAATAAGCTGGGTGAATTTTGGCCCATTCCTCCTGACAGAGCCGCTGTCAGGTTTGTAGGCCTCCTTGCTCGCACACGCTTTTTCAGTTCTGCCCACACATTTTCTATGGGATTGAGGTCAGGGCTTTGTGATGGCCACTCCAATACCTTGACTTTGTTGTTCTTAAGCCATTTTGCCACAACTTTGGAAGTATGCTTAGGGTCGTTGTCCATTTGCGACCATGCTTTAACTTCCTGACTGATGTATTGAAATGTTGCTTCAATATATCCATATAATTTTTCTCCCTCATGATGCCATCTATTTTGTGAAGTGCACTAGTCCCTCCTGCAGCAATGCACCCCCACAAAAAAGAAAAGTAAAATGTTTGTCCCCATGTGCAGTTGCAAATCGTAGTCTCGCTTTTTTCTGGCGGTTTTGGAGCGGTGGCTTCTTCCTTTCTGAGCGGCCTTTCAGGTTATACCGACATAGGACTCGTTTTACTGTGGATATAGATACATCTGTACCTGTTTCCTCCAATATCTTCACAAGGTCCTTTGCTGTTGTTCTGGAATACATTTGCACTTTTTCCACCAAAGTACGTTCATTTCTAGGAGATGCGTGTCTCCTTCCTGAGTGGTATGACGGCTGCGCAGTCCCATGGTGTTTATACATGCGTACTATTGTTTTACTTAAAATATATATTTAAAAATATATATATATATATTATTATTTTTACATGTTTTGATTTTTAGGGTTGGATCAGCTCAATATTGCGGAAAGAATGTTGCTTCCATCAATGTAATTGTCTGCATCATTTTCAATCTCACATATATCTTTGGGGTAAATATATATATCCATATACATACACGCATGCATACATATACACATATATACATACATGTTATGTATATATGTTTTAACCAGGGAGGCTAGTTGAGAACACGTTCTCATTTCAATTGCGAACTGGCCAAGATAGAGCACAGCAGTACGACACATACAACAACACAGAGTTACACATGGAATAAACAAACATACAGTCAATATATCTTATATGTTATACACATTTTACAGACACAATATATTTTACAATAGTTATATTTTGTTTGTTTTTAGTCCTTCCTCTATTTCCATCCAGTTTGATTTCTATTTGTAACTGTGCTATTTGACAAAAGTTCTGAACCTATATACATTTTACAGACCCCGTATGTTTTACATTGGTTATCTTGTTATTAGTCCCACCCTTCAGCTCCATTCAACCTCTCCCATCTATCTCTCAACATCATCCATTTTGGATTTCTATTTACCATATATTTTTCAACTGTGCTGTGATGCTTCACAAACGAATTGAACCTTTCTATTCTCATAGCTTCTACAGATTGTAAATTAAAAATATGTTTTTTTGCTAAAATAATAATTATATTATTGATTGTTTGACTATGGCTTTTCAAATCACCCAGTATTGCTATCTGCAGCATTAGTTCTAGACAAATGTTGCAATTCTTCAGCCATTCCTGGACCTGTGACCAAAAATGAGCTACATACGGACAATACCAAAATAAATGATCTAATGACTCTGCCTCCTCACAGCAGAATCTGCAGAGCTGGGAAGATTGTATCCCCCATATATATAACATTCTATTGCTTGCAAGATTTTTGCATATTCATTTAAATTTAAAAATTAGAAGTTTTCAATCTGGCATTGATTTGTGTATCAATTCATAAACCATGTGCCATGGAATGGGTACATCAAATATCTCTTCCCGACTATTTTACAATTTATATGGCACAGCTGTCAGTTTTTTGGTCCTTAAATGAAATTGGTATATGTTTTTATTCATCACACTTTTCTTTAACCATTTATGTTCTTTAATACAGGGCCGACATACAAGTTCCTTACTTTTTCCCCTTCTACTGTACATGCCTCTTCCATTTCTGTGGTAATGCTGCAATTAATTAGTTGTAATTTGGGGTAGAGCAGATGTTTCCTTAAGTCTGTGTTAGCTGTATTTGTGGCATAAATCCACCAGTCCAATTTAAGATATCATTCAATAATTTTTTTAATTTAAAAAAAAAAATTCTTTGAAAAATACGTTTTATTTAATCAATTAGTATATTTGAGTATAACCACAATATTTGTTGTATTATATGTTCTGTATTTTCAGGTGGATTAAACTGAAATTGCAACCAAATTTCTAAGGCTCGTTTAAAAAAAAAAAAAACTATATTTTGGAGATGATTTCTTTTTCAAACAACCACAACCAAAAGTGAGCAGGTGTAATCTGAATAAAGGGAAAAAGGTCCTTCCTGAACATAGGATGAGACATTCTTACCAATTTACTAGAGAACCAGTTTGGATTGAAGTATAACTTTTGTATGACTGATGCCTGTAGTGAGAGGTCTAATGCTTTAATATTGAATCATTTCTGCTCTCCGAATTCATATTTGTTATATAAATAGGCCATTTCAATTTTGTCTGGCTTGCCATTCCAAATAAAATGGAATATTATTTTTTTTATAAATTAAAAAGCAGGTCACAAGGTGTAGGCTAAACCATAAGCAAATAGGTAAACTGTGATATGACTAAACAGTTTATCAGAGTGATTTTTCCACAAATAGACAGGTATTTTCCTTTCCATGGTAGCAAGATCTTATCCATTTTTGCTAACTTTCTAGAAAAATGTATTGGAGTGAGATCATTTCTTTCTTTTGAGATGTGTATACCGAGTATGTCCAAATCTCCGTCAGACCAGTTAATTAGTAAACTACATGGTAATGTAAATTAGCATTTTTTAGTGATCCAATATGTAATATAGTACACTTATCATAATTTGGTTTTAATCCAGAGAGGATAGCAAAAGTATCTAGATCCTCTATGAGGCCGTGGAGAGATTCTAATTGTGGTTTTAAAAGAAAACATGAATCATCAGCGTACAATGACACCTTCGTTTTTAAGCCACGGATTTCTAACCCCTTAATAATATTGTTTAATCTAATTTTAACAGCTAACATTTCGATGGCAATAATAAATAGATATGCAGATAGTGGACAACCTTGTTTTACTCCTCTAGATAGTTTAAAACCTTCTGAGATGTAGCCATTATTTACTATTTTACACCTAGGGTTACTATACATAACTTTAACCCAAATTATAAGAAATTCCCCAAAATTAAAATATTCTAGGCATTTATATATAAACTCCAGTCGTACTTTATCAAAAGCCTTTTCAAAATCAGCTATGAAAACCAGGCCTGGTGTCCCTGATATTTCATAGTATTCTATTGTTTCCAGTACTTGTCTTATATTATCTCCAATGTATCATCCATGTAAAAAAACAGGAGTCTTATGGCTTGGTAGTAAAATCTGTTGAGAAGCCTTTTGGTCCAAGACTTGACGCTCCAGTAACGCTTGCCATGCGGTAGCAGGGAGAACAGTCTATGACTGGGGTGGCTGGAGTCGTTGAACATTTTTAGGGCCTTCCTCTGACACCGCCTGGTATAGAGGGCCTGGATGGCAGGCAGCTTAGCTCCAGTGATGTACTGGGCCGTACACACTACCCTCTGCAGTGCCTTGCGGTCGGAGGCTGAGCAGTTGCCGTACCAAGCAGTAATTCAACCAGTCAGGATAGTCTCAATGGTGCAGCTGTAGAACCGTTTGAGGAACTGAGGACCCATGCCAAATCTTTTTAGTTTCCTGAGGGGAAAAGGCTTTGTCGAGCCCTCTTCACGACTGTCTTGGTGTGTTTGGACCATTCTAGTTTGTTGGTGATTTGGACAGCTCTCAACCTGCTCCACTACAGCCCCATCAATGAGAATGGGGGCGTGCTTGGTCCTCCTTTTCCTGTAGTCCACAGTCATCTCCTTTGTCTTGATTACGTTGAGGGATAGGTTGTTATTCTGGCACCACCCGGCCAGGTCTCTGACCTCCTCCCTATGGGCTGTTTTGTCGTTGTCAGTGATCAGGCCCTACCCCTGTTGTGTCGTGTGCAAACTTGATGGCAAACTTGATGGTGTTGGAGTCATGCCTGGCCATGCAGTCGTGGGTGAACAGGGAGTACAGGAGGGGATTGAGCATGCACACCTGAGAAACTCCAGTGTTGAGGATCAGCGTGACAGATTTGTTGTTACCTACCCTTACCACCTGGGGGCGGCCTGTCAGGATGTCCAGGATCCAGTTTCAGAGGAAGGTGTTTAGTCCCAGGGTCCTTAGCTTAGTGATGAGCTTTGAGGGCACTATGGTGTTGAACGCTGAGCTGTCGTCAATGAATAGCATTCTCACATAGGTGTTCCTTTTGTCCAGGTGAGGAAGGGCAGTGTGAAGTGCAATAGAGATTGCATCATCTGTGGATCTGTTTGAGCGGTATGCAAATTGCAGTGGGTCTAGGGTTTCTGGGACAATGGTGTTGATGTGAGCCATGGCCAGCCTTTCAAAGCACTTCATGGCCACAGACGTGAGTGCTATGGGCTGTAGTAATTTAGGCAGGTTACCTTAGTGTTCTTGGGCACATGTCCGGAGCACCCGTCCTGGTAATCCGTCTGGCCCAGCGGCTTGTGAATGTTGACCTGTTTAAAGGTCTTACTCATGTCGGCTACGGAGAGCGTGATCACACAGTCGTCCAGAACAGCTAATGCTCTCATGCATGCCTCAGTGTTGCTTGCCTCGAAGCGAGCATAGAAGTGATACAGTTGTCTGGTAGGCTTGTGTCACTGGACAGCTCACGGCTGTGCTTCCCTTTATAGTCTGGAATAGTTTGCAGGCCCTGCCACATCTGACGAGCGTTGGAGCCGGTGTAGCACAATTCCATCTCAGTCCTGTCTTGTCGCTAAGGGCGTAGTGGGATTTCGAAATAAGCGTCCGGGTTAGAGTCCCGCTCCTTGAAGGCGGCATCTCTACCCTTTAGCTCAGTGTGGATGTTGCCTGTAATCCATGGTTTCTGTTTGGGATGGGTACGTACAGTCACTGTGGGGACGACGTCATCAATGCACTTATTGATGAAGCCAGTGACTGATGTGGTAGACACCTCAATGCCATCTGAGGAATCCCGGGACACATTACAGTCTGTGCTAGCAAAACAGTCCTGTAGCTTAGCATCTGTGTCATCTGACCACTTCTTTATTGACCGAATCACTGGTGCTTCCTGCTTTAGTATTTGATTGTAAGCAGGAATCAGGAGGATGGAATTATGGTCAAATTTGCAAAATGTGGGAGAAGGAGAGCTTTGTATACATCTCTGTGTTTGGTGTAAAGGTGGTCTAGAGTTTGGTCAGCCACTAGGAGTGCGGCCTCTGGGTGGGCGTTTACCTGTTTGCTTATTTCCTTATACAGCTGACATTCAGTCTTAGTACCAGCTTCCGTCTGTGATGGTAAATAAACAGCCACGAAAAATATAGATGAAATCTCTCTTGGCAAATAGTGTGGTCTACAGCTTATCATGCGATACTCTTCCTCTGGCGAGCAAAATCTAGAGACTTCCTTAGATTTCGTGCACCAGCTGAAGTTTATAAATATACACAGACCGCACTCCCTTGTCGGAGTGTGCTGTTCTATCTAGCCGGCATATTACCCGCCAGCTGAATGTTATCCATGTCGTCATTCAGCCCTGATTCAGTGAAACATGAGATATTACAGTTTTTGATGTCCCATTAGTAGGATATTCGTGATCGTGCCTTGTCTAATTTATTTTCCGTTGATTGTACGTTGGAAAGTAATATTGATGGTAAAGGCAGATTTCCCACTCGCCGTCAGCAGATCCTTACGCCCTGTGTCCTCTATACCTTCGTCTCTTTCTCCTGCCAATGACGGGGATATTGGCCTTGTCGGGTGTCTGAAGTACATCCTGTGCGTCCTGCTTGTTGAAGAAAAAATCTTTGTCTAATCCGAGGTGAGTCACCGCTGTCCTGATATCCAGAAGCTCTTTTTTGCCGTAAGATACGGTGGCAGAAACATTATTTACAAAATGAGATACAAAAAAAACCTAAATCATAATAGCACAATTGGTTAGGCGCTTGTAAAACGGCTGCCATTTCTTCCAGCTGCCATTTCTTCCGGCTGCCTTTTCTTCCAGCTGCCTTTATTTTTCTGGCGACAGACAGACAGACAGACAGACAGACAGACAGACAGACAGACAGACAGACAGACAGACAGACAGACAGACAGACACACACACACACACACACACACACATACAGACAGACAGACAGATACACCCACACACACAGACAGACAGACAGATACACCCACACACACACACAGACAGACAGACAGACAGACAGACAGACAGACAGACAGACAGACAGACAGACAGACAGACAGACAGACAGACAGACAGACAGACACACACACACACACACACACACACACACACACACACACACACATACAGACAGACAGACAGATACACCCACACACACAGACAGACAGACAGATACACCCACACACACACAGAGACAGACAGACAGACAGACAGACAGACAGACAGACAGACAGACAGAAAAATACACAAAAACAATCACAGAACACACATGGTCAGGAACACCTTCACACACCTGCATGTACTGTACTGTGTACACAGATGCTCAAAGATGTCTCTTACAACACTCTAGGACTACACACAGGCAGGCACACAGCGGATTTAAAAAACAATTGTATACATTTGTGGCATAGGGCTCATGGAGGGTGTAAGTAGGGGCAGAAAGAGAGAAAGAGAGAGAGAGTGAGAGAGAGACAGAGAGAGAGAGAGAAAGAGAGAGATAGAGAGATACAGAGAGAGAGAGAGAGAGAGAGGGAGAGAGAGAGATACAGAGACAGAGAGAGAGAGAGAGAGAGAGAGAGAGAGAGACAGAGATAGAGGGAGAGAGAGAGAGACAGAGACAGAGAGAGACAGAGAGACAGAGACAGAGAGAGACAGAGAGAGAGAGACATAGAGAGACAGAGAGAGAGAGACAGATACAGAGACAGAGAGAGAGAGAGAGAGATGGATGAGGCAGTGTGGGGGAGGGGCAGAGAGATACCAATAAAAATATGGAAGGATACATAGAGTCATGCAGAAGAGCGAGAGAGAGTGAAGGTTGTAACGTATAGTTTTGCTAATCCCTGTGAATCCTCATTGGTACAGCCAAAGCAAGCTTAGAACAGTTCTGGGAGAAAATCCCCTTGTGTAGTGGTACAGGCCGTTAGCCCCGGGTATAAATAGGGCAGCTATGGCTCCTTAAGCTGGCTTTTACGCAGTATCAGTTAAAAATATGACTCGGCTAATTATATTTAGGTCAGCCACTCAGCAGAGTGGGAACTGGGAACCTCCTCTCATTTCCCCTCCTCTCATCCTCCTCCTTAGCTCCTCAACCTCCTCCCTCTGTCTGGAGAGTACTACAGCAGACCTCCACTCTCTCTACCACACACACACACACACACACACACACTCACACACACACACACACACACACACACACACACATGTATAAACACTTACACACACTTAAATGAACATGCACGCACGCAAACCCTCACACGCAGCGTTCAGGGACAATGAAACAGTTAGTGGTATTCTAAAAGCTCTCTGCTGACATTTTGGCAGGGGGGCGTTATGCTGTTTCCCTTCATTGACATTTAACTGTCATCTGATGGAGTTTCATTTGATCAGATTTCCAATGCAGCCATGTACCAGCATGGCTGCATTGCATGCAATAACACACATACAGACACTAACAAAAGTGTTTTGTCACCCATCCTCAATTATGCATGTAAATAATTATAACTGGTTGAATTGGTGTCATTTTGATGTCATTGATCATCTTCATTGAGATGCATTACTTATGCAAATAACCGCCTCGCCACAGGACAGTATACAGAGATTCTCATTATTTGTGTTCCATGTCAAGCTGTCCCAGCACCCCCAGCAAGCTGTAACCCACATGTAGCACTGTCACACACGCAAACAGCAGTCTTCACTAGCTGCCAATCAGACCAGATTAGCCAAGCTCAGAGCCGCTGGTGTGAGCAGAACTCACGCGCTATGAGATCAGTGACCCGCTTACCAGGGTGACAGAGAGAGGGTGGGTGAGGGGGTAGAGGCAAGTAGAAAGAGAGAGAGAGAGAGAGAGATAGAGAGAGAGAATGGAGAGAGAGGAAGGGAAAGAGTGAGAGAGAAAGGGGGAAGAGAGAAAGATAGTGTGTGTGAGAGAGAGAGAGAGAGAGAGAGAGAGAGAGAGAGAGAGAGAGAGAGAGAGAGAGAGAGAAAGAGAGAGAGAGACTACTCCTTGCCAAGTCTCATCACCACTGACATGCTGGATACGGATGGTCAGTCAAGCAGTGTTTTCTCCAAATCACTATGGTAACAAACGGTCAAACATAGGGTTCAGTCAAACATAGGGTTCAGTCTATCACCATGGAGACCAGAGCCAGAGACCAGAGAAGACCAGAGAAGTCAACTTATCATGTGTTGATTTCAGTAGTCACCTGGAATAGTAGCAATTATCAAGAACAATACGGTATGGTGTGATTTGGGATGCAAAATTCCAGTAACTTTCAATAAATTCCCTGGTTTCCCAGAAATCCTAGTTAGAGGAGTCTGGATTTCCTGCTTATTCCTTTCTGATTCCAGGAATCCTACAACCGGGGAAACCAGGGAATTTATTGAAAGTTTCCAGAATGTTGAAATCCTAGCTGGAATCAGTGTTTCACGCTAACAACCTGACAGCCACATGGAGAGACGGGACGATTCTGTACACAGTGATCACTGAGGTGCAAACACACACACATCCACAACAATCTCCTGATACATTGCATAATACTGTATACCTACTATGTGGGACCTATATAACAAACAACGATCACCCTTAACACTCAATCGAAGTTTGATCCAACCACTTTTCCATACAATGGACAAAAACCTACATAGCAACTTCTATGGTGTTATTATCTGCAGTGACAGCCAAACTTCTCAGAGATCTGAAAAATACATTGATAAGAGTACAAACAGCACACATACAAATTTGAGTTCTAAAAATACATGGAAGGTTAGGGAATCACTTCCTTTTTGGTGGTTGCAGAATTTAACAGTTCTGGATTTTGATAATTAGCGGGTATCGGCCTGTCTCTGTCTCTGTCTGTCTCTCTCTATATATGTCTCTGTCTGTCTCTCTCTCTCTCGCTCTCTCTCTCTCTCTCTCTCTCTCTCTCTCTCTCTCTCTCTCTCTCTCTCTCTCTCTCTCTCTCTCTCTCTCTCTCTCTCTCTCTCTCTATATATATATATATATATATATATATATATATATATATATATATATATATATCTATGTCTCTGTATCTGTCTGTCTCTCTCTCTCTCTCTCTCTCTCTCTCTCTCTCTCTATATATATATATATATATATATATATATATATATATATGTCTCTGTCTCTGTCTCTGTCTCTGTCTGTCTGTCTGTCTGTCTGTCTGTCTGTCTGTCTGTCTGTCTGTCTGTCTGTCTGTCTGTCTGTCTGTCTGTCTGTCTCTGTCTCTTTCTCTCAATTCAATTTATTGGCATGACGTAAAAACGTACACTACCGTTCAAAAGTTTGGGGTCACTTAGAAATGTCCTTTTTTTTGAAAGAAAAACTCATTTTTTGTCCATTAAAATAACATCAAATTGATCAGAAATACAGTGTAGACATTGTTAATGTTGTAAATGACTACTGTAGCTGGAAACAGCAGATTATTTATGGAATATCTACATAGGCGTACAGAGGCCCATTATCAGCAACTATCACCCCTGTGTTCCAATGGCACGTTGTGTTAGCTAATCCAAGTTTATCATTTTAAAAGGCTAATTGATCATTAGAAAACCCCTTTGCCATTATGTTAGCACAGGTGAAAACTGTTGTGCTTATTAAAGAAGCAATAAAACTGGCCTTCTTTAGACTAGTTGATTATCTGGAGCATCAGCATTTGTGGGTTCGATTACAGGCTCAAAATGGCCAGAAACAAATAACTTTCTTCTCAAACTCGTCAGTCTATTCTTGTTCTGAGAAATAAAGGCTATTCCATGTGAGAAATTGCCAAGAAACTGAACATCTCGTACAATGCTGTGTACTACTCCCTTCTCAGGACAGCGCAAACTGTCTAACCAGAATAGAAAGAGGAGTGGGAGGCCCCGGGGGAAAACTGAGCAAGAGGACAAGTACATTAGAGTGTCTAGTTTGAGAAACAGATGCCTCACAAGTCCTCAACTGGCAGCTTCATTAAATAGTACCCACAAAACACCAGTCTCAACGTCAACAGTGAAGAGGTGACTCCTAGGATTCCGGCCTTCTAGGCAGAGTTGCAAAGAAAAAGCCATATCTCAGACTGGCCAATAAAAATAAAATAGTAAGATGGGCAAATGAACACAGACACTGGACAGAGGAACTCTGCCTAGAAGGCCAGCATCCCCGAGTTGCCTCTTCACTGTTGACGTTGAGACTGGTGTTTTGTGGGTACTATTTAATGAAGCAAAAAAAAAAAAATTATTTCAAAAACAAGGACATTTCTAAGTGACCCCAAACTTTTGAACGGTAGTGTACATATGCCAAGCTTACTTTGGAGATTTGCAATATTAACCTAATTAAAATAAAAAAGAATTGATATTGTCAACGGGACAACAGTAACAATAATAATCAAGGGTCAAAATAACCATACGCTGAACAATAACAATAAGCATAGAGGACATGTGCAGGTTGGTTGGTCTGTCAGACACTCTCCCTCGTCTTATGGCAGACAGCAATATATTACATTGCCAACCCCTTTCTGCGTCCTCTCCCAACAGGACATACTATACAAAAGTGAAATAAACAATAAAAATTAATAGTAAACATTACTCACAGAAGTTTCAAAAGAATAAAGACATTACAAATGTCATATTATGTATATATACAGTGTTGTAACGATGTACAAATGGTTAAAGTACAAAAGGGAAAATAAATAAGCATAAATATGGGTTGTATTTACAATGGTGTTTGTTCTTCACTGGTTGACCTTTTCTTGTGGCAACAGGTCACAAATATTGCTGCTTTGATGGCACACTGTGGTACTTCACCCAATAGATATGGGAGTTTATCAAAATCGGTTTGTTTTAGAATTCTGTATGGATCTGTGAGGGAAATATGTGTCTCTAATATGGTCATACATTGGGCAGGAGGTTAGGAAGTGCAGCTCAGTTTCCACCTCATTTTGTGGGCAGTGAGCACATAGCCTGTCTTCTCTTGAGAGCCAGGTGTGCCTACAGTGGCCCTTCTCAATAGCAAGCCTATGCTCACTGAGTCTGTACATAGTCAAAGATTTCCTTAAATGTTGGTCAGTCACAGTGGTCAGGTATTCTGCCACTGTGTACTCTCTGTTTAGGGCCAACTAGCATTCTAGTTTGCTCAGTTTTTTTGTTAATTCTATCCAATGTATCAAGTAATTATCTTTTTGTTTTCTCATGATTTGGTTGGGTCTAATTGTGTTGCTGTCCTGGGGCTCTGTGGGGTGTGTTTTATTTGTGAACAGAGCCCCAGGACCAGCTTGCTTAGGGGACTCTTCTCCATGTTCATCTCTCCGTAGGTGATGGCTTTGTTATGGAAGGTTTGGGAATCGCTTCCGTTTAGGTGGTTATAGAATTTAACGGCTCTTTGCTGGATTTTGATAATAAGCAGGTATCGGCCTGTCTCTGTCTGTCTCTGTCTGTCTCTATCTCTATCTATGTCTCTCTCTCTGTCTCTCTCTGTCTGTCTCTGTCTGTCTCTATCTCTATCTATGTCTCTCTCTCTGTCTCTCTGTATCTCTCTCTCTCTCTGTCTCTCTCTGTCAATTCAATTAAATTCAAGGGCTTTATTGGGATGGGAAACGTGTTAACATTGCCAAAGCAAGTGGGTAGATAATATATAAAGTGAATATATAAAGTGAAATAAACAATAAAAATTAACAGTAAACATCACACATACAGAAGTTTCAAAACAATAAAGACATTACAAATGTCATATCATATATATATCTCTATTTTATTTAACCTTTATTTAACCAGGAAGGGCTCATTGAGATTAAAATCTGTTTTTCAAGAGTGCCCTGGCCAAGATAGGCAGCACCAAGTCATTACAGAAAAATTACAGACAGACAACATGAAAAACTACAAGTAATCTAGTAAAAACCATTGAATTCACAAGAGTATAAAACAGCAAGTTAAAAACATTGACAGGTCAGGGAATCAGTCTCAAGATCCTTCATCAGTGATTTAAAAACACCAACCGGGACAAGTTCTTCCAGATTAAAAGTATATTGTAAGGTGTTCCAAGACGATGGCGCAGAGTACATAAAAGCCCTTTTACCAAATTCAGTTCGGACATTTGGAACAGTTAGCAGGATAAAGTCCAGCGAACGAAGAGAGTTCCCACCCCATTTCGGAACAACAAAAATGCCCAAATAAAAAGGTAGTAAACCTAAAATGGCTTTGTAAATAAAAGTATACCAGTGACTGTGCCTACGAGTGACTAGAGAAGGCCAGCCAACCCTGGTATACAAAGTGCAGTGGTGCGTAAGGGTTTTGCAGTTTAAAATAAATCTCAAAGTGCCATGGTAAAGAGTGTCAATTGATCTCAAACACTGAGCGGAAGCATTCATATATAAAATATCCCCATAGTCTAGTAAAGGCATAAGTGTAGCTGATACTAGCCTCCTTCTGGCTTCAAAAGAAAAACTAATTCTGTCTCTCTCTCTATCTATGTCACTCTCTCTGTCTCTGTCACTGTCTCTCTCTCTCTTGCGTGCTCTTTCTCTCTCTCTCTATCGCTGTCTCGCTCTGTCTCTCTGTCTCTCTCTAAGTCATACCTGCGTGTATGAATACTATGCACACGTATGTGTGATTTCCACTATGTGTGTGTGTGTGTTGAGTCTCTCTGTGAGGAGAATAGGAATCAGCATGGCCTACCCAGTGGATTTGATGTGGAAGGTATGGTGGGAGGCAGAGGGGAGAGGTCATGAGCCCTGCTATAGAATCAGAATGGTGTAGGAGGACAACCTTGCTGTACAGTGCTGTACACACACACACACACACACACTTGTAGCTCTTTGGAGCATCCCATTGCCTCCTGCCTAATCTGTCTAATGTGCCCTTGAGGCGGTAGGTATACTAGCAGTTAAGAGCATTGGGCCAGTAACCAAAAGATCCCTGGTTTGAATCCCGTAGACTAGGTGAAAAATCTGTCATTATGCCCTTGAACAAGGCACTTAACCCTAATTGCTCTGGATAAGAGCGTCTGCTAAATTACGTAAAATGCCCATCTCAAGGCCAGGGAGCTGAAGGCTGGTGTAGTGTTGCAGAGCTGTGTGGTTTGTGAGGGCTACATCTCGGCAGGTCCTGACAGAGATCATTGCGACACAGACTACATTTTTCATGCTGTGGTTGGAAGCGGGCAGTCAGAGTAAAACAGACAGCTTTGGGATGAACATATTTTTGCTGTCCCACAGATGATTTGGAAACGGTCTCTTTCTGATTTGTATTCATTAGCCTACCTATTGTATTAAAAACACATATTTGTCTCATTATTAGCACATATTTAAGACACTAACAGCTTACAGACGGTAGGAAATTTAATTAATTAATTTAGGACACTAAAGAGGCCTTTCTACTGACTCTGAAAAACACCAAAAGAAAGATTGCCAGGGTCCCTGCGAATCTGCGTGAATGTGCCTAAGGCATGCTACAAGGAGGCACGAGGACTGCAGATGTGGCCAGGGCAAAAAACTGCAATATCCGTACTGTGACAGCGCTACAGGAAGACAGGACGGACAGCTGATCGTCCTCGCAGTGGCAGACCACATGTAATAACACCTGCACAGGATCGGTACATCCGAACATCACACCTGTGGGACATGTACAGGATGGCAACAACAACTGCCCGAGTTACACCAGGAATGCACAATCCCTCCATCAGTGCTCAGACTGTCCGCAATAGGCTGAGAGAGGCTGGACTGAGGGCTTGTAGGCCTGTTGTAAGGCAGGGCCTCACCAGACATCACCGGCAACAATGTTGCCTATGGGCACAAACCCACTGTCGCTGGAACAGACTGGAATGGCAAAATGTGCTCTTCACTGACAAGTCGCGGTTTTGTCTCACCAGGGGTGATGGCCCGATTTGCGTTTATCGTCGAAGGAATAAGCGTTACACCGAGGCCTGTACTCTGGAGCGGGATCGATTTGGAGGTGGAGGGTCCGTCATGGTCTGGGGCGGTGTGTCACAGCATCATCGGACCGAGCTTGTTCTCATTGCATGCATTGCAATGCTCATTGCAATGCTGTGCGTTACAGGGAAGACATCCTCCTCCCTCATGTGGTACGCTTCCTGCAGGCTCAACCTGACACGACCCTCCAGCGTGACAGTGCCACCAGCCATACTGCTCGTTCCGTGCGGAATTTCCTGCAAGACAGGAATGTCAGTGTTCTGCCATGGCCAGCGAATAACCCAGATCTCAATCCCATTGAGCACTTCTGGGACATGTTGGATCGGAGGGTGACGGCTAGGGCCATTCCCCCGAGAAATGTCCGGGAACTTGCAGGTGCCTTGGTGGAAGAGTGGGGTAACATCTCAGAGCAAGAACTGGTACATCTGGTGCAGTCCATGAGGAGGAGTTGCACTGCAGTACTTATTGCAGCTGGTGGCCACACCAGATACTGACTGTTACTTTTGATTTTTACCCCCCCTTTGTTCAGGGACACATTATTCCATTTATGTAAGTCACATGTCTGTGGAACTTGTTCAGTTTATGTCTCAGTTGTTGAATCTTGTTATGTTCATACAAATATTTACACATGTTAAGTTTGCTGAAAATTAACACAGTTGACAGTGAGAGGACATTTCTTTTTTTTGCTGAGTTTATTTGTCTCACTTTTAGCACATATTGGTCCCATTATTGGCACATATTTGTCTCATTATTAGCACATATTGGTCTCATTATTATCACATATATGTTGCATTATTAGCACATATTGGTCTCATTATTAGCACATATTGGTCTCATTATTGGCACATATTTGTCTCATTATTAGCACATATTGGTCCCATTATTGGCACATATTTGTCTCATTATTAGCACATATTGGTCTCATTATTATCACATATATGTTGCATTATTAGCACATATTGGTCTCATTATTAGCACATATTGGTCTCATTATTAGCACATACATGTTGCATTATTCACACACTCTCAGAATTCGCTGCTTCAAGTTCAGTAGCTTACCTCTCCTCTCCTAGTTGGGCGTGCGAGATCAAGTGCTCCTAGTATATGTGTGTTCCAGTGGAGGCTGCTGAGGGGAGGACTTCTCATAATAATGGCTGGAATGGAGTATAATCAAAAGCATGTGTTTGATAACATTGCATTCACTCCACTCCTGCCATTATTATGAACCGTCCTGCCCTCAGCAGCCTCCACTGATGTGGTCTAAATGAGATACTGTAGGCTGCCTACTGTTTGTGGGTGGAGAACGACGCGGCAGTTTTTTTTCCAAGGAAATTAAGTTAAAAATTAGTAAACTATTGTTTACTACAGTGCCCGTAAATAAATATTGAAAATGGAAAGAAGTGGAGGGCTCTCAACCAACATGAGTGCTCAATGAAATGGGAAAAGGTGCAATGCACACATAGGCTACCATGTGAGCAAAAGTTGCGCCTTTCCTTTTTCAATAAATATTGATTACCCATTTCTTTGTCTCTGCCTGCAAACCATCCACTGAAAATGTAGGCTATATCCTATATGCAAAACGTATTTCAAGAGAAAGTGCAAGTGTCTGCTCTCAATCTAAGTAACATAAGTAAAAAGTCCCCATCAGTATCTGTCAATTAAAAATACAGCTATCCGTTTTTTTTTGCATGGGCTGTTTCTCAATCCACAGCATCCGCCTATGTTGACCTTCCTCATCTGGAGCTACAGCTGTGTTTGTCAGACCAGGAGACATGCCGAAAATCTGTCTTCTCACAAAAACGTCTGGAGCGTCTAAACCGTTTAAGTTATAAACTAATATAACCCCACTATGGAAAGGGGAGACTCTTACGGGACTCGTCTGAAGGTCACCCATACAAACAAATGGAAGAATGAAGGTAGTTTTGTGCCAACAAAAATAAGGGGTTAAATATGTGTCAAAAAAAATAATATTTCCTGAGCTTTCTTATGTCTTCTAGATAAAGGACAGACACTTCAAAACCTTATTCCTTATGACTTATTTCTGATGTTTTTCGTGGAGAGAAGTGGCTTGTTTGCTGCCCTTCTTGACACCAGGCCATCCTCCAAAAGTCTTCGCCTCACTGTGCGTGCAGATGCACTCACACCTGCCTGCTGCCATTCCTGAGCAAGCTCTGTACTGGTGGTGCCCCAGTATTGAACAATTGAACAATTGAACCGTTCTCCTTGAATTTCTTGATGATCCGATAAATGGTTGATTTAGGTGCAATCTTACTGGCAACAATAATCCTTGCCTGTTAAGCCCTTTTTGTGCAAAGCAATGATGACAGCATGTGTCTCCTTGCAGGTAACCGTGGTTGACAGAGGAAGAATAATGATTCCAAGCACCACCCTCCTTTTGAAACTTCCAGTCTGTTATTTGAACTCAATCAGCATGACAGAGTGATCTCCAGCCTTGTCCTCGTCAACACTCACACCTGTGTTAACGAGAGAATCACTGATGATGTCAGCTGGTCCTTTTGTGGCAGGGCTGAAATGCAGTGAAAATGTTTTTTGGGGATTCAGTTCATTTGCATGGCAATGAGGGACTTTGAAATTAATTACAATGCATCTGATCACTCTTCATAACATTCTGGAGTATATGCAAATTGCCATCATGCAAACTGAGGCAGCAGACTTTGTGAAAATGAATATTTGTGTCATTCTCAAAAGTTTTGGCCACGACTGTATTTGGCTAAGGTGTATGTAAACTTCCGACTTCAACTGTATCTCAAGCCTCTCTCCATCTTCCTCTCCATCTCTCTCTCTTCATGCTTGAGTATGTTCCCTAACACCTAGAGAAAGAGAAAGCTTGAGAGCGCTGGAGTGTATAACTGTCAACACGGGGAAAGGAGGTGGAGAGGTGTATGTTACTTTTTGTGTGCATGTGAATGTGTAACTTCAGTGTGTGCGTGCGTGTGTGCGTGAGCTTGCGTGTGTGTATGTGTGTGTGTGTGTGTGTAGATAGGTTAATGTGTGTGTGTGGGGGGGGGGGGGGCATGGCAGGGTGTGAAGGAGCACTGTGATAATGACAGGCAATGCATTATGTAACATGCAGAGTGCATAAGGCAGATGGGTATTTTAGGCCCACACATTGAGGCTGTATAAGTACTTTGGCTGTGAGTGTATGTACCTCTGTGTGCATTTGTGCATGTCCTTATCTATGCAGTATGGGGGAATTCCGAACCGAGTTAAGCTTGTGTAAATGGAACTTAGTTCCATTATTATTCACACTTCTCTCTATGTGTATTCTGACCTTGAGCTTAGGCATGTGAATAGCAAGCTATTTACCCGCAATTAGTTTGGGTTAGAGATTTAAGAAGTGAAGGTGTGGTAGAGGTGTCTACAGATAAGTCGTAATCTGACCTTGACTTAATTCCCTAAGAATTCCACCACCTTTACGTGCGAGGAAACCATGAATAAGGTCGAGGGAACGTGCCGGTTCCAAGTGGAAAAAGCATCTACTTAATTTTTTTCCCGATATAATCTCCAAACACTGTAATTATTAAGAGCTAGTGATAAGAGCTAGGTAAATGAGTAATCCATTTGGGGATTGTAAATCCACCAGGTCACCCATGATACAAGTCAGTATTTGACTGAGGATGTCGGGAGATGTCGTGGAAAACGGCCACTAGGGGCAACATTGAGTGACATTTGGAATAACTTTAAAATTTGTCATTTGAGAAACATGGATGAACATTTAATTCTGACATGAGACTGTGAGAGTTATTAGTTGTAAATACACATAAAATTGTTTAGATAATTTTTCTGTTTACAAAGGCTTCAAGTTCGAATCCAGTGGTAGAAAGTTGTTTCAAGATAAAGCAAACCACTTTATTTTTGATGAATCAATATATTTTGTGCATAAAGGCTCTCCAACCCTGTTTTTTATGATTCATACATACTTTTTTCCTTACACTAAAATTTGCCTAAATTATCTACAAGATCAGTGTATTTTTTTTGTTTTTATTTATATACCAAAAGGCTTTTGCCAACAGGGTTGGAGAGCCTTTACACACAAAATATATGGATTCATCAAAAATAAAGTGGTTTGCTTTATCTTGAAAGTTGCCATATTCATATTTATTGAAAAGTGTACAATAGGCAGAGGTTGAACAATAGCCCTATAAATCTACCCTAATCCTCACTAATCATGGACTAATCATATGACAACGGTCCAGTCATCGTGAACCGTGTACCAGGTGTACAATGTTGCCCCTAGGGGCCCTCTGCGGGGACGGGGGGTGGGATTAAAAATAAAATATAAATATAGGACAAACACAATCACGACAAGAGAGACAACTCAACACTACATAAACAGAGACCTAAGACAACAACATAGCATGGCAGCAACACATGACAATACAGAATGGTAGCAACACAACATGGCAGCAGCACAACATGGTAGCGGCACTAAACAGGGTACAAACATTATTGGGCACAGACAACAGCACAAAGGGCAAATCTACCAGGTGCTGAAACGGAGACGAATATGCATAGATGGCTTTCTTTCATTGATCCCTATAATCTGACCTGTATGTATTCTATTGAGTCTGTTGACAACATTTTAATTAAAGGTACACTGTATTTAAAGGGATGGCTTCAGATATATGTGCTGAAAACCCTACTGAATGCAACTCCACAAGTAAATCTGCTGGCCAGCAAGTGGGAAGGTTTTCAGCAGTTGAATGACATTTATTCAGCGTGCGCAAGGGAACCACCCCTGCAAAGCCTGTTACACACCTCCATAAAGTAAGTCTGAATACCAACTACTGAGAAGTGAGTAGGAAAAGCATGCATAGGAAAGTCTGAATTGGGCTCTATGTGTGTATGAAATAACTAATATGTTTGAGTATGTGTAGCTGTGTTTTTTGATTGTATGAGTGGGTGTACAATACGTAAGTGCACTCTCTAGAAGGGGATGTGTATTTGCATATATATCTATCCAAAAATGTGCGAAAGGATGTCTGGTCAAAGTTCCTACTCACTATCAGTTTGACCTCAGAGATCTGTGTCTGCCACACACACACACACACACACACACATGCACACACTCACACACACACACACATACCCCCCCCCCCCCCCCCCCCCCCCCCCCCAGACACACTCAATAATACAGTCCTATAGTAGCTTATGTGTTGTAGTGAGTCACAGTTGCGAGTCAGAGAAAGTCTCCCACCGCCTCTCCATGCCTCCTCTCTGTTCCATGCTCCATGCATGAGTGTGCCCCTGTAAAAATAGACCTCTTAAAGGCCCAGCAACCACTCAGTCCCATGAGGGACCGTTCTATAGAATTACAACAGCTAGTCAGTTGTACAACTGAATGCATTCAACTGCAATGTGTCTTCCGCATTTAACCCAACCCCTTTGAATCAGAGAGTGCAGGGGCTGCCATAATTGACATCCACACCTTCGGCACCCAGGGAACCGTGGGTTAACTGCCTTGCTCGGGTAGAACGACAGCTTTTTACCTTGTCAGCTCAGGGATTCAATCTAGCAACCTTTCGGTTACTGGCCCAACGCTCTAACCTATAGGCTACCTGAGGATGTGCGTGTTTGTATGTGTGTTTAACTATACTTTTGGGGACCAGAAGTCCCCACAAGAAGAGTAAACAAACAAACATTTGACCACTGGGAACATTTTGTTAGTCCCCACAACGTGTTAGGGCTAGAATTATGTTTAGGGCTAGGAGCTAGGGTTAGTTTTAAAGTTAGGGTTAGGGCAAGTGTATGGGTTAGGGCTAGGTTTAGGGTTAGGGGTTAGGGAAAATAGGATTTTGAATGGGACTGAATTGTATATCCCCACAAGGTTAGTTCTACAAGACTGTGTGTGTGTTAGTAAAAGAAGGAGAGTGAGTCAATCTCATTCAGCATCCCCCACACACCACATACATGCTGTTGAGGATGAGCCTTGGATGTAATGGTTGTAACACAGTGAATAGTATCCCTGTAGCTTGCGGAATAAACCCTGGTGAGGTCTTAGGTGATACTGAGCTCTTTACGTTTCCGGCCTTACCATTCAAATGTTAAGGATTATTATGTCATCTCTCAAAGTGTAGGAGTCAGCAGGCAGTGCCAGGCAGGTACTCAGTTACCCAATGAGGACATGTGTTTGACTGACAGTGAATGCAACTGACAGGCAGTGGCGGACTTGCCATCACATCATCAGGGGGCCTTGTGAACTTTGCATCATTTCCTTTAATAATACATTATTTCTGTATTATCTTGTTTTCTTCCTATGCTTGAGAACCTCCTCAACAAAAACAAATCTCTTTCTCTGAGCAATTGTATCTGTATAAAATAATATACTGTACCTTTCCAACAAAAATGTTAGCATGCAATACAGCTCAGTGTTACACATTACAATATTCAAGTAATTGTACATATTTCTTATTGAATTTCTGAATGTCTTATTAGTCTTATTATGAACATATACAGTTGGTTGCAGTTTGTATCTGTGCTAGAGTGGTTAAAAAGTCCAGACATGGAAACATATATGTATTGTTATTGGTCAATAATGCAAAGAAAATATTAGATATAGGTGTTGGCCCAGAAGTTACACATCATGAATCCCTAATGTGAAAGTACAAAACAGATAGAAAATATAAAACAATGGTAATGGACCTAGACAAACAAATCAGTCTGAGGGCGGCCCTTTGTTTAATTAAAAAATCCTGGTGTGACCCTTGAGCCCACCCCTGTGCCCACCCCTGTGCCCACCCCTGTGCCCACCCCTGTGGTGATGCAAAGACCTTGTAAAGGGTATTTCAAGTATTTTCAGTCAGCCTTTTCATTCTGCTTCATTTACCTAAAAGAATCCAAACAACTCCTGGGCAGTTGGAGCCAGGCAGGGGCATCAGACAGGCCTCTGCCTGGGGCCTCCAAATCACTAAGTCCGCCCCTGCTGACAGGCTCAATGGGAGTTAGTCGATGACTTCACCTCAGAGGATCGAGATGCGAGACTACACCTGAAAACAAAGCCCTAGCACAATAAATCTACATGTGTGAACTGATACCAGCCCCACCCTTCCAACCTGTCAACCTTGCCAAGCCTGTACACAATAACACACATTTACACACACACACAATCACAGACACACACAAACACACACAATCACACACATAGTACACATGGACATACAGACAAACGTGTCATAGCATTGCCTGACTTTGCCTCGTCATGTCAAAGACAAGGGCGATTCCGACACCACAAAAAAACAATGAAAAGGTTGAAAACACAATCGATTCATATAAGCAAAAAAGGCTCACAGATGCTGACCATGCATACGCTTACATTTTAATATGATACAGTAACTCCTCTGGAATAGTACTGTGAAACAGCCCTATGTCTGACACCAGAAGACCATTCAGTGAACTCTCTATTCAGACTCGAGTGGGCTGAGGTTAGCCATTGACACTGATCCGAGGTCAATTTGGTGGTTTTCTCACTGTGGACCAACCATTTGTGGTATTCCAACTATCTTCAACATTCCGTCGAGCTGGGAGGGAAAGTGCTAGGCTACATGGTAGAGGGTAATGCTTGGAAAAATAAGTTATTCCATGAAAAACTGACTGTGAGGTACCAAGAAAAACACTGTGGTATTATAGGAGGTTTGAGTGGGTGAGCTGCAGACACACACACACACACACACACACACACACACACACACACACACACACACACACACACACACACACATACACACACACACGCACAGATACATACACACACACACACACACATACACACACACACGCACAGATACATACACACACAAACACACACACAGAGTGTCACAGCACACATACACACATACAGACGCAAGGGCACTTATGCATGCACGCACACACACATCTAGGTTTATGCTTTTCAACTCTTTTCAAAGTGAACTCCGTGTTGAGATCCATCTCAGACTATAGCGACACACAAATCACACAGTTCCCTTCTTTTCTTAAAAAATGCATATCTAAGTGCATTGTTTTTGTCTAATTGCTTACATTACTTTAAATGATATAGCCACAATAGCATGTTCTCTTCTGTGTGGGTTTGACTGAATTCCAGTGCAGGTATGAATGGGCCAAACCCAGACAGTCTAGTTCCTGTGTCTGCCACTCACATCATTCTATCTTACAGTAAAGTGCAACTGAACTTACAGTAATAAACATTTACGGTTGAAAATGGCCTTTGTGGCATCGATATTAATCCAAAACATTTATTCTAGTGCCAAAATTGAGTAAAATAATGTAAGTAAAATAATTTTGGTCATAAAGTCAGTAAATTCCAAAAATGATTTTTCTGAGATTTGTGTAACTGAGGAAGTCGCAATTTACATGAAGTTTGGCACAGTCTAGTCACGGCTGTCAGTAATCAAATCATCCAGATCTGCCTGGTGTGCTGCAGTACACACTATCAGTACACACTATCCAATCGCTCACCACAATCAACCTATAAATGTTTATTAAGTTCAGTTGCACTTTACGGTAAGTTAGAATGATGTGAGTGGCCCATTTATTTACAGACAACCGAATGAACCATTAGCATGCACCCCCTTATGTTGAAAGAACGAGAATTGTTTTTTATAAACAGCCTGGGTTTCTCAGATTCAAACATCCTCATATTTGTGAGCTAACATTAGGATCACAACCAGAACTTTTGTTCAAGATATTTCCATCTAGAAAGCAGGAAATTCAGTAAACAGGTTTCCCTGACCAGTCACGTCCACATTGTCATGCTGCATCACGCGGTTGCTAAGTCATTCGGTATGGTGGCTTGTTTGGGACGTTGTCTGTCTGTCTGTCTGTCTGTCTGTCTGTCTGTCTGTCTGTCTGTCTGTCTGTCTCTCTGTCTCTCTGTCTCTCTGTCTGTCTGTACCCCCCAACTCCACCACCACATCTGTCTCTACAGTCCATATCTCGCTCACCCCCTCTGCTCTCTACATGGGAGTATCTACCCCCTATGTTTCTCTGCCAACCCCTACTTCTGCCTCCTCTCTGTCAGTGTCCCCCACCTACCTCCACCTCCTCCCCAATCCCACTCTTCCATATCTACCCCCATATCTCTCTTTCATATCTGCACTTCTCTCTGTCTGCCCCCCTCCTCATATGTGCCCCTCTGTGACTGTGGCCCCTGGCTATCTCTGGACTGGGTCTATTTCAGCCCACTGCTCTAATTCTTAGCCTGGATTCAGCCAGGCTGAATGGTGAACCTACACCTTTCTATCCCTCACACATACTTACACATTTACAAAGTGGCCCATGCGCATGCATTCACTTGCATGAACACACACTGAGGCGCACATGTACACACACGCACGCACGCACGCATGCACACACACACGCACGCACGCATGCACGCAGACACACACACACACACACACACACACACACACACACACACACTCACACACACGCAGGTGTGCACACACATACTCACACACTAGTGCGAAGAGTAATACTCACATAGACACATATAAGCCCACATGCTGTTAGACTCACACTGCTATACCATTAACCATGCACTGTACACACAGGGTGTTTCTCAATATGCATACTATCGTGCTCCACGCTCTCATGCTCAAAGTGCATTTTCCAGGAACGTTCTCTTACATTCTTGAGTACATTCTTGTGAGGACGAGAGTGTGGATTTACCTCACGCTGTATTACCTACTGTATTACCTCACGCTGCATCTCGCCATTCACTGAACCTTCTTCTAGCCAGGACAATGGCAACAATAGAGACTAAACAGCATATATACAAAGCAAACGTTTTACTTCATAATTATCAGCTAGATGTATGTGAATAGTAGCAATTTAGCTAACCAGATTTTAAAAAAGGCAAAAATGACCGAAAACCAATGTTAACTAAGGTAGATGTAAAGTTTTCTTGGGTAGCTAGCTAACAATTCTTCGTGGCTGGCTAGCTAGCCAATTAGCCCTATTGACTTACTATGGACTTACCCATTCACTGAACCTTCCTTCTTCTAGCCAGGACAATGGAAATAGAGACGCAACAAGATATACACAAAGAAAATATTTCACTTCATAACTATCAGCTTGCTATGTGTGAATTGTAATAATGTAGTTAACCAGATATTATAACTGGCAAAAATAACCTAAAGCCAGTGTTATCCAAAGTTGTACAGTGTTATCTATCAGTAGTAGCTAGCAAGTTAGCTCTATTGAATTCCCATGGGCTTACGAACCACACACACTACAGTGGGTATTGAAGGCATGAAACCATGCCAAAATTAACATAGCATGTACAGTTGAAGTCGGAAGTTTACATACACTTAGGTTGGAGTCATTAAAACTAATTTTTCAACCACTCCACAAATGTCTTGTTAACAAACTATAGTATTGGCAAGTCGGTTAGGACTACGCAAGTATAAACATCATGAGACCACTCAGGCGTCATACCGCTCAGGAAGGAGATGCGTTCGGTCTCCTAGAGATGAACATACTTTGGTGCGAAATGTGCAAATCAATCCCAGAACAACAGCAAAGGACCTTGTGAAGATGCTGGAGGAAACAGGTACAAAAGTATCTATATCCACAGTAAAACAAGTCCTATATTGACATGACCTGAAAGGCCGCTCAGCAAGGAAGAAGCCACTGCTCCAAAACTGCCATAAAAGAGCCAGACTACGGTTTGCAACTGCACATGGGGACAAAGATCGTACTTATGGAGAAATGACCTCTGGCCTGATGAAACAAAAATTATAACTTTTTGGCCATAATTACCATCGTTATGTTTGGAGGAAAAAGGGGGAGGCTTGCAAGCCAAAGAACACCATCTCAACCGTGAAGCACGGGGGTGGCAGCATCATGTTGTGGGGGTGCTTTGCTGCAGGAGGGACTGGTGCACTTCACAAAATAAATGGCATAATGAGGGAGTAAAATTCTGTGGATATATTGAAGCAACATCTCAAGACATCAGTCAGGAAGTGGAAGCTTGGTCACAAATGGGTCTTCCAAATGGACAACGACCCCAAGCATACTTCCAAAGTTGTGGCAAAATGGCTTAAGGACAACAAAGTCAAGGTATTGGAGTGGCCATCACAAAGCCCTGACCTCAATCCTATAGAAAATGTGTGGGCAGAACTGAAAAAGCATATGTGAGCAAGGAGGCCTACAAACCTGACTCAGTTACAGCAGCTCTGTCAGGAGGAATGGGCCAAAATTCACCCAACTTATTGTGGGAAGCTTGTGGAAGGCTATCCGAAATGTTTGACCCAAGTTAAACAATTTAAAGGCAATGCTACCAAATACTAATTGAGTGTATGTAAACTTCTGACCCACTGGGAATGTGATGAAATAAATAAAAGCTTAAATAAATCATTATCTCTACTATTATTCTGACATTTCACATTCTTAAAATAAAGTGGTCATCCTAACTGACCTTAAACAGGGATTTTTTACTTGGATTAAATGTCAGGAATGGTGATAACTGAGTTTAAATGTATTTGTCTAAGCTGTATGTAAACTTCCGACTTCAACTGTATTTATTAACGTATCAAGATAAAGTATTGTAGTGAGATGAGATGTCAATAGGTAACATTTTATTCCAAAGTTTTTTCGCTCTCGCTTCAATTCAAACAATGACAGCCAATGATTGAAAAAAAATGTGCATGATTTTTACGTAGTTATGTAATATTTATTTGCATACTTTTCATTGAAGCTTGCATCGATGCATGCTTCAAAATATGTTCAAACGGAGTACGCATTAGAGAAGTGCCCTCCGTGTACCGTTTCGCATACTTTGATTTGGACTCATACTCCGACCCTCCCGTGCTCTAATTTGAGTGCTCGGAGCACGGTAGTAGGCATTTTGAGAAACACCGATAGACTGCTTTACCATAAACCATATACTTGAAACACAGACTGCTATACCATAAACCATATACTGGACACACAGACTGCTATACCATAAACCATATACTGGACACACAGACTGCTATACCATAAACCATATACTGGACACACAGACTGCTATACCATAAACCATATACTGGACACACAGACTGCTATACCATAAACCATGTACTGGAAACAGAGACTGCTATACCATAAACCATATACAATCAACACATGCATGTTGTATCTTCTCAGATACAAACACTTCTTTCTCTATCACACAACTCACATAGCCCTGTAATACAGCATATCTTCAAACAACCACTGTATATACATATTTTATCCAACTCTCTAACTTTCTGTCTCACAAAA
This sequence comes from Oncorhynchus mykiss, assembly GCF_013265735.2. Classification (NCBI taxonomy): domain Eukaryota; kingdom Metazoa; phylum Chordata; class Actinopteri; order Salmoniformes; family Salmonidae; genus Oncorhynchus; species Oncorhynchus mykiss. The sequence continues at coordinate 58,040,941 of NC_048580.1, read as the reverse complement.
GCACACACATACACACACACACGCACACACGCACGTACGTACTCGCACACACGCACACACACGCACACACACACACACACGGAGGCTAGAAAGCGTTCTGGTTACTTACCTCTCTGGGTGTCTTTGCGTGGTGAGTAACGGAGTGAGTGCTCATTGGATCAGCTAGCCGTAAAGCACAGAGACATACAGCTCTCTCTCTCGCTCTATTTATCTTTTCACCTCCTCTCTCTCTCTCTCTCTCTCTGTCTCCGACTCAGTCTTCAATATGTTCCTTTCTAACCACCTTGCCTCACACTGTTTGCTCTTAACTCTTCTATGCTCTTACACTCTCCCTCTCTCTCACTCTAGCTTGCTTGATCTCTCTAACTCCCCCTCTCTCTATCTCTCTCGCTCTGTCCCTCTCTCTCTCCCCCTCCCTCTCGCTCTCCCTCCCTCTCACTCTTTCTCTGTCTCTGTCTCTGTCTCTCTGTCTCTCTCTCCCTCTCCCCCTCTCTCTTTCTCTCCCTCTCTCTCTCTCTCTCTGGGTGTATTATTAGCAAAGCTCAGTACGGGGCTGATAGTTGATGTCAGGCTCATTGTGGGAGCGTTAGCTAGCCGTAGCGTTAGCAATAGCAGCATTAATGGCTCTAGTTTGGCTGAGTGCCCAGAGGCTATGCTCATTAACCTCCCCAGAGCGGCGGAATGCACTGGCCCACATCTCATGCTATTGGCTTAACACCTCAGCCTCTCCACGTATCACAGCACAGTAGAATGGTGGGAAAGTAAACTACCAGTAAACTACCATAACTTGGGTCACTTTCAAGGATTTTATGTAATTTATCACAAGACATCTAGTGGCCCTTTTGGGTACTTCAGATTATCATAAATGTGTAATTATCCCTAGCCCTCTGTTTGGCATTATCACATGTAAAATATATCAAATAATCAAATTATACTGGAGAAGAATATAAATGCACCATGCAACAATTTCAATGATTTAACTCAGTACAAATCACATTTTATTTGTCACATATGCCAAATACAACCTTACTGTGAAATCCTTACTTACAAGCCCTTAACCAACAATGCATTTCTTTTTCTCCCCAAATTTGACCTTGTCTCGTTGCTGCAACTCCTCAACGTGCTCAGCAGAGGCGAAGGTGGAATCATGAGTCCTCCAAAACATGACCCGCCTAACCGTGCTCCTTAATACACACCAGCTTAACCCAAAAGCCAGCCACACCAATGTGTCAGAGGAAACACCGTTCAACTGTCCTAGTTAAACTTGGCCAGTCAAATAAAGGTTAAATAAAAAATAAAAAATACAAATAAACTACTGACCAGCATCAGCCTGCAAGCACCCGGCCTGCTTCAAGGAGCCGCAAGGGCGCGATGAGTCAAGTAAAGCCCCCCCCCCCCCCCCCCGGCCTTAGACCGCTGTGCCACTCAGGCATAGATAATAGATAATAAACAGCTAGCAGCAGCAGCGTAGTAAAAAAAAAAGGGGTCAATGCAAATAGTCTGATTTGATTAGCTGTTCAGTAGTCTTCTGGCTTGGGGGTAGAAGCTGTTTAGAAGCCTCTTGGACCTAGAGTTGGTGCTTCAGTACTGCTTGCCGTGCAGAGAGCAGAGAGAACAGTCTATGACTTGGGAGGCTGGAGTCTTTGGCAATTTTTAGGGCCTTCCTCTGACATCGCCTGGTATAGAGGTCTTGAATGGCAGGAAGCTTCGCCCCAGTGATGTACAGGGCCGTACGCACTACCCTCTGTAGTGCCCTCCTTTTCCATCTCATTTGTCTTGATCACGTTGGGAGAGGTTGTTGTTCTGGCACCACACTTCCAGGTCTCTGACCTCCTCTCTATAGGCTGTCTCATCTTTGTTGGTAATCGTGAGTACAGGAGGGGACTAAGCACGCACCCCTGAGGGGCCCCCGTGTTGAGGATCAACGTGGCAGATGTGTTTTTGCCTACCCTTAGCCACTGGGGGCAGAACGTCAGGAAGTCCAGGATCTAGTTACAGAAGGAGATGTTTAGTCCCAGGGTCCTTAGCTTAGTGATGAGCTTTGAGGGCACTATGATGTTGAATGATGAGCTGTAGTCAATGAACAGCATTCTCACGTAGGTGTTCCTTTAGTTCACGTGGGAAAGGGCAGTGTTGAGCGCAATAGATCTATTGGGGTTATATACAAATTAGAGTGGGTCAAGAGTTTCTGGGATGATGGTGTTGATGTGAGCCATGACAAGCATTTCAAAGCACTTCATGGCTACAGACATGAGTGCTACGGGTCGGTAGTCATTTAGGCAGATTACCTTGGTGTTCTTGGGCACAGGGACTATGGTTGTCTGCTTGAAACATGTAGGTATTGCAGACTCAGCCAGGGACAGGTTGAAAATGTCAGTGAGGACACTTGCCAGTTGGTGAGCACATGCTCTGAGTACACGTCCTTGTAATCCTTCTGGCCCTGCGGCCTTGTGAATGTTGACCTGTTTTAAGGTCTTGCTCACATCAGCTACGGAGAGCGTGATAACACAGTCATCCAGAACAGCTGGTGCTCTCATGCATGCTTCAGTGTTGCTTGCCTTGAAGCATAGTAGCGATATAGCTCGTCTGTTAGGCTTGTGTCACTGGGCAGCTCACCAAAACAAATTTGGTGAGATTTTAAGGGCTTTATTGGCATGGGAAACATATGTTTACATTGCCATAGCAAGTGAAATAGATCATAAAGAAAAGTTAAATAAACAATACAAATTTATAGTAAACATTACAATTCCAAAAGTTCCAAAAGAATAAAGACATGTCAAATGTAATATTATGTATATATATACAGTGTTGTAATGATGTCCAAATAGTTAAATAAAAATAAATAGGACAATCAATAAACATAAATATAGGTTGAATTTACAATGGTGTTTGTTCTTCACTGGTTATCCTTTCTTGTGGCAACAGGTCACACATATTTCTGCTGTGATGGCACACTGTCGTATTTCACCCAATGTGAGTTTAACCAAATTTGATTTGTTTTCGAATTATTTGTGCCTGTGTAATCAGAGGGAAAAATGTCTCTATGCCATACATTTGGCAGGAGGTTAGGAAGTGCAGCTCAGTTTCCACTTTATTTTATGGGCAGTGTACACATAGTCTGTCTTCTCTTGAGAGCCAGTTCTGCCTTCGGCGGCCTTTCTCAATAGCAAGGCCATGCTCACTGAGTCTGTACATAGTCAAAGATTTCCTTAAATGTTGGTCAGTCACAGTGGTTAGGTATTCTACCACTGTGTTCTCTCTGTTTAGGGCCAACTAGCATTCTAATTTGCTTTTTTGTAATTTCTTTCCAATGTGTCAAGTAATTATCTTTCCGGTTTCTCATGATTTGGTTGGATCTAATTGTGTTGCTCTCTCTCTCTCTCTCTCTCTCTCTAGAGACACAAGGACCATTATCAGACTGATAGTATACCACCTAAAGTACAGTGCATCACACAACAAAATATATCACAGCAAAGATATTTTGACCTATATAACCTTCTGTTTCTGCTTGTCTCCCTTCTCTCTGACACACACACACACACACCCACACCCACGCACGCACGCACGCACGCACGCACACACACACACACACACACACACACACACACACACACACACACACACACACACACACACACACACACACACACACACACGCACACACACACACACACACACACACACACACACACACACACACACACACACACACACACACATTCACATACACACACACACGCACACACAGCTTACTTGTATAAACAGCAACTGGGTGGTGGAAAAGACTCTGGCAGTACGTCCTCAGGGACACACACACACAGACACACACTCATCCTGACAAGGCAACTCTGACACAATCACAGATGGTAGGCGGTGGGCTTTCTGGATGTAACTTGATGCAGTTGACCTAAAATCAAGGGTCTGAAGGAAACTGTGCACCCTGCAGAATGACAGGACGAATGGCCTGCCTGACCATACAGCACAGGGAAGACAGCATAAACACAGTACAGCATAGGGAGTTAAGTCAAACATCCCAAATCATAAGTCATGAAGAGGAATTAAAGCTCAGCTTTAGACAAATACTGAACCAATCAGGACGCAGGCAGATGAACAGACAGACAGACGGTAGGCCAAACAAGTTGCAGTAAGTCCCTTGACTCTTCCCCACACTATGTAAGAGTCAAGGGTACAACGCGACTCAGACCAGAACATACTGGACCTATTTTTCTCTCCATGTCCCCGGATTTCAACCGAAAGCTCTGGACATTTACACCTGGATCTCGCAGCTAGCTAGCTGTTATCCGCTAGCTGTTATTGGCTTACGTCGATCCCGGAGCAAACATCAATTATTCCGGAGCTAGCCAGCTGAAGAGTTCCATCAGTCACTCTTGGGCTACAATCACCTATCCGGACCCGTTTTACTGCCAATGCGGAGCCCCACCGGGCCTTCACGACTGGACTAACAACGTTATCTGCCTGAGGAAGTTATCCAACTGGCCCCTCCGTCGCGACATTACCTGAACGCCCATCTGCGGTCCGCTAATCGTTAGCTGTCTTATCGGTTGCTATCTGAATAGATCTAACGGACAATTTTTCTTGGGTCACTATAACTATATCTATTTTGCCAATTGGATTGATCCCATCCACCACACGGAACCCCACTAATCTACCAACGGAAACGCATGAGGTGGCTAAAAACAGACCTCCATCCTATGCTAGCTTGCTACCGATGGCCCGGCTAGCTGTCTGAATCCCCAACTAACCTCACTACTACCTGGACCCTTATGATCACTCGACAAAGCATGCCTCTCCTTAGTGTAAATATGCCTTGTCTATTGCTGTTCTGGTTAGTGTTTATTTGCTTATTTCACTGTAGAGCCTCTAGCCCTTCTCATTATACATTATCCAACCTTTCAGTTCCACCACCCACACATGTGATGACATCACCTGGTTTCAATTATGTTTCTAGAGACATATCTCTCTCATCATCACTCAATACCTAGGTTTACCTACACTGTATTCACATCCTACCATACCTTTGTCTGTACATTATACCTTGAAGCTATTTTATCGCCCCCAGAAACCTCCTTTTACTCTCTGTTCCGGACGTTCTAGATGACCAATTCTCATAGGTTTTAGCCGTACCCTTATCCTACTTGTCACGTTCTGACCTTTATTTCTGTTGTTTTGTATTTATTTAGTATGGTCAGGGCGTGAGTTGGGTGGGCAGTCTATGTTTGTTTTTCTATGTTTTGGGGCAGTTCTATGTTTTCGGCCTAGTATGGTTCTCAATCAGAGGCAGGTGTCATTAGTTGTCTCTGATTGAGAATCATACTTAGGTAGCCTGGGTTGCACTGTTTGTTTGTGGGTGATTGTCTATGTTGATGGCTTGTTTCAGCACAGGTCTCATTTTGTAGCTTCACGGTCGAATTTGGTTTATTGTTTTTGTTACTCGTTTGTATAGTGTTCAGTCTTTCTTGATTAAAGATTTTCCATGGACACTTACCACGCCGCGTATTGGTCCTCAGATCCATCTCGTCTCTCCTCTTCAGATGAAGAGGAGGACGGCCGTGACACTACTACTCCTCTGTTCCTCTGGTTATGTAGAGGTGAATCCAGGCCCTGCAGTGCCTAGCTCCACTCCTATTCCCCAGGCGCTCTCTTTTGATGACTTCTGTAACCGTAATAGCCTTGGTTTCATGCATGTTAACATTAGAAGCCCCTTCCCTAAGTTTGTTTTATTCACTGCTTTAGCACACTCTGCCAACCCGGATGTTCTAGCAGTGTCTGAATCCTGGCTTAGGAAGACCACCAAAAATTCTGAAATCTTCATCCCTAACTACAACATTTTCAGACAAGATAGAACTGCCAAAGGGGGCGGTGTTGCAATCTACTGCAGAGATAGCCTGCAGAGTTCTGTCCTGCCATCCAGGTCTGTACCCAAACAATTTGAACTTCTACTTTTAAAAATCCACCTCTCTAAAAACAAGTCTCTCACCGTTGCCGCCTGCTATAGACCACCCTCTGCCCCCAGCTGTGCTCTGGACACCATATGTGAACTGATTGCCCCCCATCTATCTTCAGAGCTTGTGCTGCTAGGCAACCTAAACTGGAACATGCTTAACACCCCAGCAATCCTACAATCTAAGCTTGATGTCCTCAATCTTACACAAATTATCAATGAACCTACCAGGCACCACCCCAAAGCCGTAAACACGGGCACCCTCATAGATATCATCCTAACCAACTTGCCCTCTAAATATACCTCTGCTGTTTTCAACCAAGATCTCAGCGATCACTGCCTCATTGCCTGCATCCGTAATGGGTCAGCGGTCAAACTACCTCCACTCATCACTATCAAACGCTCCCTGAAACACTTCAGCAAGCAGGCCTTTCTAATCGACCTGGCCGGGGTATCCTGGAAGGATATTGACCTCATCCCGTCAGTAGAGGATGCCTGTTTTTTTTTTTTAAATGCCTTCCTCATTATCTTAGATAAGCATGCCCCATTCAAGAAATGTAGAACCAGGAACAGATATAGCCCCTGGTTCTCTCCAGACCTGACTGCCCTTAACCAACACAAAAACATCCTATGGCGTTCTGCATTAGCATCGAACAGCCACCATGATATGCAACTTTTCAGGGAAGCTAGAAACCAATATACACAGGCAGTTAGAAAAGCCAAAGCTAGCTTTTTCAAGCAGAAATTTGCTTCCTGCAACACAAACTCAAAAAAGTTCTGGGACACTGTAAAGTCCATGGAGAATAAGAACACCTCCTCCCAGCTGCCCACTGCACTGAGGATAGAAAATACTGTCACCACCGATAAATCCACTGGCCATGCTTTCCACCTGGCTACCCCCGGTCAACTGCACTGCACCCCCCACAGCAACTCGCCCAAGCCTTCCCCATTTCTACTTCTCCCAAATCCAGTCAGCTGATGTTCTGGAAGAGCTGCAAAATCTGGACCCCTACAAATCAGCCTGGCTAGACAATCTGGACCCCTTCTTTCTAAAATTATCTGTCGAAATTTTTGCAACCACAATTACTAGCCTGTTCAACCTCTCTTTCGTGTCGTCTGAGATTCCCAAAGATTGGAAAGCAGCTGTGGTCATCCCCCTCTTCAAAGGGGTGGACACTCTTGACCCAAACTGCTACAGACCTATATCTATCCTACCCTGCCTTTCTAAGGTCTTCGAAAGCCAAGTCAATAAACAGATTACCGACCATTTTGAATCCCACCATACCTTCTCTTCTATGCAATCTGGTTTCAGAGCTGGTCATGGGTGCACCTCAGCCATGCTCAAGGTCCTATACGATATCTTAACCGCCATCGATAAGAAACAATACTGTGCAGCCGTATTCATTGATCTGGCCAAGGCTTTCGACTCTGTCAATCATCACATCCTCATTGGCAGACTCGATAGCCTTGGTTTCTCAAATGATTGCCTCGCCTGGTTCACCAACTACTTCTCTGATAGAGTTCAGTGTGTCAAATCGGAGGGCCTGTTGTCCGGGGCTCTGGCAGTCTCTATGGGGGTGCCTCAGGGTTCAATTCTTGGACCGACTCTCTTCTCTGTATACATCAATAATGTCGCTCTTGCTGCTGGTGAGTCTCTGATCCACCTCTACGCAGACGAAACCATTCTGTATCCTTCTGGCCCTTCTTTGGACACTGTGTTAACAACCCTCCAGACAAGATTCAATGCCATACAACTCTCCTTCCGTGGCCTTCAATTTCTCTAAAATACAAGTCAAATTAAATGCCTGCTCCTCTTTTTAAATCTACAATTGGCTTCCTATTTCGCAACAAAGCATCATTCACTCATGCTGCCGAACATACCCTTGTAAATCTGACCATCCTACCGATCCTCGACTTCGGCGATGTCACTTACAAAATAGCCCCCAATACCCTACTCAATAAATTGGATGCAGTCTATCACAGTGTCATCCGTTTTGTCCCCAAAGCCCCATATACTACCCACCACTGCGACCTGTACGCTCTCGTTGGCTGGCCCTCGCTTCATACTCGTCGCCAAACCCACTGGCTCCAGGTCATCTACAAGACCCTGCTTGGTAAAGTCCCACCTTATCTCAGCTCGCTGGTCACCATAGCAGCACCCACCTGTAGCACGCGCTCCAGCAGGTATATCTCTCTGGTCACCCCCAAAACCAATTCTTCCTTTGGCCGCCTCTCCTTCCAGTTCTCTGCTGCCAATGACTGGAACGAACTACAAAAATCTCTGAAACTGGAAACACTTATCTCCCTCACTAGCTTTAAGCACCAGCTGTCAGAGCAGCTCACAGATTACTGCACCTGTACATCTATAATTTAGACCAAACAACTACCTCTCACCCTACTGTATTTATTTATTTATTTTGATCCTTTGCACCCCATTATTTCTATCTCTACCTTGCACATTCTCCCACTGCAAATCTACCATTCAAGTGTTTTACTTGCTATATTGTATTTACTTTGCTACCATGGCCTTTTTTTGCCTTTACCTCCCTTATCTCACCTCATTTGCTCACATTGTATATAGTCTTATTTTTCTACTGTATTATTGGCTGTATGTTGGTTTTACTCCATGTGTAACTCTGTGTTGTTGTATGTGTCGAACTGCTTTGCTTTATCTTGGCCAGGTTGCAGTTGTAAATGAGAACTTGTTGATAAAGGTGAAATAAAAAAGAATAAAAAATAGGCGGTGACCTGGCCCAAGTTAAAATTATTTAGCAAATGTGCCTGTGTGTGTGTGTGTGTGCGTGTGTGTGTGTGTATGTGTGCGTGTATGTGTGCGTGTGTGCGTGTGTGCG
>NC_048580.1:58027127-58029627 GCF_013265735.2 Oncorhynchus mykiss | reverse complement strand
AAATAAACATAAGCCTTTTGTACTATTGTAATACATATATGTAATAAATGTATCACTAGTCACTTTAAACAATGCCACTTTATATAATGTTTACATACCCTACATTACTCATCTCATATGTATATACTGTACTCTATACCATCTACTGCATCTTGCCTATGCCGTTCGTCCATCGCTCATTCATATATTTGTATGTACATATTCTTATTCATTCCTTTACACTTGTGTGTATAAGGTAGTTGTTGTGAAATTGTTAGGTTAGATTACTTGTTAGATATTGCTGCATGGTCAGAACTAGAAGAAGACCTGACAGAAGACCTGACCACTGTGACTGACCAAAAATTAAGGACATCTTTGACTACGTACACTCTCAGCATAGCCTTGCTATTGAGATAAGCCGCCGTACGTAGACCTGGCTCTCAAGAGAAGACAGGCTATGTGCACAATGCTCGCAAAATGAGGTAAAAACTGAGCTGCACTTCCTAATCTACTGCCAAATATATGACCACATTAGAGACACATATTTCCCTCAGATTACACAGATCCACAAAGAATTTGAAAAAACAAATCCAATTGATTAACTCCCATATCTATTGGGTGAAATACCACAGTGTGTAATCACAGCAGCAATATTTGTGACCAGATGCCAAAAGAAAAGGGCAACCAGTGAAGAACAAACACCACTGTAAATACAACCCATATTTATTGTAAATGAGAACTTGTTCTCAACTAGCCTACCTGGTTAAATAAAGGTAAAATAAAAGTATATTTTTTTTACAATTGAAAATAAAATGTATGTTTATTGTACTTGAACTATTTGCACATCGTTACAATGCCATAATATGCCATTTTAAACGAGAGAGGTGAGAGAGAGAGAGAGAGAGAGGGAGAGAGAGAGAGAGAGAGAGAGAGAGAGAGAGAGAGAGAGAGAGAGAGAGAGAGAGAGAGAGAGAGAGAGAGAGAGGGAGGAAGATAGAGAGAGAGTTGACAGGCTACACTTGCGAAATGAAATAAATAACAAGTTCTCACTGCAGCGTTCACACTATGTAACTCCTGAGAGTCTGGCAAGGAAAGAGAGAGGTGTCAATGTAAGATCACAGTACTGCTGTTTCTATGGTAACGGCTATCTCAGGGAGACCCCGGACTGTAGTGATGATCTCTGGGGACTGTTTAAATTGAAACTGATTTAAGGTCAGCTTAGAGTTTTCCTTCCTAATGGTTTAGGTTGAGGCAGATCCTTTCTCTGTGCATAAGGGCAACTTCATCCAGAGGCTGCTCAATACCTCTTTTGTCATCATTGTGATTAGTAAAAACTGTTATGTAAGAGACGATCAGTCACAATCTGACATGGTCACACCTCTGCACACCAACCTCCATCAAATGCAATATACACAGTGCATTCAGAAGGTATTCAGACCCCTTGGCTTTTTCTACATTTTGTTACGTTACAGCCTTGTTCTAAAATGTATTTTTAAAAATCCCTCATTATTCGACACACAATACCCCTTAATGGCAAAGCAAAAACAGGTTTTTAGACATTTTTGTAAATGTTTTACAAATAAAAAACAGAAATATCACATTTACATAAGTATTCAGACCGTTTACTCAGCTCTCTGTTGAAGCGCCTTTGGCAGTGATTACAGCCTCGAGTCTTTTTGGGTATGACGCTACAAGCTTGGCAAACCTGTATTTAGGGAAGTTCTTCTCTACAGATCTACAGGCCATCATTGTAAATGGGAATTTGTTCTTAACTGACTTGCCTAGTTAAATAAAGTTGTTTTGTTTTTCAAACAGATCCTCTCAGATCTTCTCAGATCCAGCTCTGTCAGGTTGGAAGTGGAGCGTTGCTGTACAGCTATTTTCAGGTCTCTCCAGAGATGTTCGATCGGGTTCAAGTTCGGGCTCTGACTGGGCCACTCAAGGACATTCAGAGTCTTGTCCCGAAGACACTCCTGCATTATCTTGTCTGTGTGCTTAGGGTCGTTGTCCTGTTGGAAGGTCAACCTTCACCCCAGTCTGAGGTCCTGAGTGCTCTGGAGCAGGTTTTCATCAAGGATCTCTCTGTACTTTACGCCGTTCATCTTTGCCTCGATCCTGATGTCTCCCAGTCCCTGTCGCTGAAAAACATCACCACAGCATGACGCTGCCACCACTATGATTCACAGTAGGGATGGTACCAGGTTTCCTCCAGACGTGACGCTTGAGAGTCTTTACGTGCCTTTTGGCAAACTCCAAGTGGGCTTCCGCCTGGCCATTCTACCATAAAGGCCTGAGTGGTGGAGTGCTGCAGAGATGGTTGTCCTTCTGGAAGGTTCTCCCGTCTCCACAGATGAACTCTGGAGCTCTGTCAAAGTGACCATCGGTGTCTTGGTCACCGCCCTGATCAAGGCCCTTCTCCCCCTGATTGCTTAGTTTGGCCGGACGGCCAGCTCTAGGAAGAGTCTTGGTGGTTCCAAACTTCTTCCATTTAAGAATGATTGAGGCCACTGTGTTCTTGGGG
>NC_048580.1:58012127-58022127 GCF_013265735.2 Oncorhynchus mykiss | reverse complement strand
ATCAGTGGAGGAAAGGGAGGACCATCCTCCTCAGTGAATTTCATAAAAATAAAAATAGTGAAACATTCAAAAAACGTATCCTTTTTTAGGGAAAACTATGCTAAATATATTCACATGCCACAAAATAATTGATTAAAACACATTGTTTTGCAATGAAGGTGTACAGTAGACTCAAAAGCACTATTTAAGGTAACACCATGATGTAGCCGGAGGATAGGTAGTTTCCATCCTTCTCTGGGTACATTGACTACTGTAAAAACCTATGAGGCTCGTGGTTCTGACCCCCTTCCATAGACTTACACAGTAATTATGACAACTTTCGGAGGATGTCCTCCAACCTATCAGAGCTTGTGCAACATGAACTGACATGTTGTCCACCCAATTAAAGGATCAAAGAATGAATCTAGTACTGAAAGCATACGCTACAGCTAGCTAGAACTGCAGTACTGTATAGAAATGTGGTGAGTAGTTGACTCAAAAGACAATAGTTTAAAGAGAAGCAAAAGAGAGAGAGAAATATATATTATTTTCACTTTCACTTACTTAGCTAGTGAATGTACCTAGCTAGTTTAGCCTACTCAAACACCTGACTGGGATTGGAGCCTGATGAGCCGACTGAGTCGTAGGAGCCCGACGAACCGGCTGTGGCATGACGTGGGATGGGAGCTTGCCAATCCAACTGAGGCAAGGAAACCTCTCGAGCCAGCTAAGACGTGGAAGCCCGACGAGCCAACTGAGGCACCGATTCCATTGATGGCAGCATCCGGACACGACATCACAGACAAAAATTAAAAACACGAAATCCCTGATGCTTCAAATAGTTGTGTCAGCATTCTCAAGAACAGACACTGGAGACAAGAAACAAGTACAGGGAGTGAAAAATAAAAAATAAAACATGGACAGGAACAGAATATGGATAGTGTCTGGACAGGGGAAAACAAAACAACAATAATGCTGACACGGGGAACAAACTGAGGAGAAGACAGAAATAGAGGGGCAATCAACAAGGTAAAGGAGTCCAGGTGAATCCAATGAGCGCTGATGATGGTGACAGGTGTGCGTAATGAAGGACAGCCTGGCACCCACGAGCGCCAGAGAGGGGAAGCGGGAGCAGGCGTGACACTATCGATGTTATATTGAGCTTGGAGAATGGAATATGAATGACACTCATCCAATATGCTGTAATAGAACATTTTTGAGTCATATTAAACAGCAATGACCTATGTGTTATGTTACATTGCTTTGATGAATATTTAGTTAGGAGGCAGTGCTGAGTGCAGATATTCAATATACAGATTTCGAGATGATGCAATCTGTATAGAGTTTGCATCTGACAAGGGCAGTGGGAGGTTCCATGGTCTCTCCTATCATTGCTATACGGATGTCACTCAACTATTTTTCTCCTTCCCCCTTCTGACACCCAGTCAGAAGTGCCTTGCGAAAGTATTCGGCCCCCTTGAACTTTGCGACCTTTTGCCACATTTCAGGCTTCAAACATAAAGATATAAAACTGTATTTATTTGTGAAGAATCAACAACAAGTGGGACACAATCATGAAGTGGAACGACATTTATTGGATATTTCAAACTTTTTTAACAAATCAAAAACTGAAAAATTGGGCGTGCAAAATTATTCAGCCCCCGTAAGTTAATACTTTGTAGCGCCACCTTTTGCTGCGATTACAGCTGTAAGTCGCTTGGGGTATGTCTCTATCAGTTTTGCACATCGAGAGACTGACATTTTTTCCCATTCCTCCTTGCAAAACAGCTCGAGCTCAGTGAGGTTGGATGGAGAGCATTTGTGAACAGCAGTTTTCAGTTCTTTCCACAGATTCTCGATTGGATTCAGGTCTGGACTTTGACTTGGCCATTCTAACACCTGGATATGTTTATTTTTGAACCATTCCATTGTAGATTTTGCTTTATGTTTTGGATCATTGTCTTGTTGGAAGACAAATCTCCGTCCCAGTCTCAGGTCTTTTGCTAACTCCATCAGGTTTTCTTCCAGAATGGTCCTGTATTTGGCTCCATCCATCTTCCCATCAATTTTAACCATCTTCCCTGTCCCTGCTGAAGAAAAGCAGGCCCAAACCATGATGCTGCCACCACCATGTTTGACAGTGGGGATGGTGTGTTCAGCTGTGTTGCTTTTATGCCAAATATAACGTTTTGCATTGTTGCCAAAAAGTTCAATTTTGGTTTCATCTGACCAGAGCACCTTCTTCCACATGTTTGGTGTGTCTCCCAGGTGGCTTGTGGCAAACTTTAAACGACACTTTTTATGGATATCTTTAAGAAATGGCTTTCTTCTTGCCACTCTTCCATAAAGGCCAGATTTGTGCAATATACGACGGATTGTTGTCCTATGGACAGAGTCTCCCACCTCAGCTGTAGATCTCTGCAGTTCATCCAGAGTGATCATGGGCCTCTTGGCTGCATCTCTGATCAGTCTTCTCCTTGTATGAGCTGAAAGTTTAGAGGGACGGCCAGGTCTTGGTAGATTTGCAGTGGTCTGATACTCCTTCCATTTCAATATTATCGCTTGCACAGTGCTCCTTGGGATGTTTAAAGCTTGGGAAATCTTTTTGTATCCAAATCCGGCTTTAAACTTCTTCACAACAGTATCTCGGACCTGCCTGGTGTGTTCCTTGTTCTTCATGATGCTCTCTGCGCTTTTAACGGACCTCTGAGACTATCACAGTGCAGGTGCATTTATACGGAGACTTGATTACACACAGGTGGATTGTATTTATCATCATTAGTCATTTAGGTCAACATTGGATCATTCAGAGATCCTCACTGAACTTCTGGAGAGAGTTTGCTGCACTGAAAGTAAAGGGGCTGAATAATTTTGCACTGAGAATTTTTCAGTTTTTGATTTGTTAAAAAAGTTTGAAATATCCAATAAATGTCGTTACACTTCATGATTGTGTCCCACTTGTTGTTGATTCTTCACAAAAAATATATAGTTGTATATCTTTATGTTTGAAGCCTGAAGTTCAAGGGGGCCGAATACTTTCGCAAGGCACTGTACATCTCTGCATGCCTGGCAGATATCAACCCCGACAAGATGGAGATGCTCTTCAGGGAAGGCCTGCCTGCTCACACAGGAAGCGACGCAGGTCCTAATCCAAACAATTGTCATTTCCCTCCTGGACTGCTGCAACTCGCTGTTTGCTGAGGCCCCCGGCTGTGCCATCAAACCCTTGCAACTGATCCAGAACCCTGCAGCCCGCCTGGTGTTCAACCTTCCCAATTTCTCCCATGTCACGCCACTCCTCCGCACACTCCATTGGCTTCCAGTCAACGTTTGCATCCACTACAAGACCATGGTACTTGCCTACGAGGCAGCAAGAGGAACTGCCCCTCCCCACCTTCAGGCTTTGCTCAAACCCTACACCCAAACCCGAGCACTCTGTTCTGCCACCTCTGGTCTCTTGGCCCTCCCACCCCTACCGGAGGGCAGCTCCGGTTCAGCCCAGTCCAAGCTCTTCTCTCTCCTGGTGGAACCAGCTTCCCTCTGGTGCTAGGAGAGCAGAGTCTCTGCCCATCTTCCCAAAACCTCTGAAACCCTACCTCTTCAAAGAGTATCTTAAATAATCCCACAGCTCTCCCCGTTGCACCCCCTCCTCACCCCGACACCATTTAGAGACATCAGTATCAAGCCCGTCTGTCAGTCTGGACTTCATCACATCATCATGCAAGTCTCCATGCTCTGGCTCCATACATGTTTCTGTGAACACATAAACACATAGTCACTGTTCTATTACCAATGGCAGTTAGGATAGGTAATATCTGACACACAATCAGGTCAGTTTGAACAGGTCAGATAAAACCTACTCAATTATGGTCTCCCCATCAAACAATGAGGCTGCCATCTGGCAAAAGCATCTACAGTCCTCTCCATCTGTAGAAATAGGCAGTGTTGTGGCAGAGTTCATCAGTGACACATGGAATGAAAAGGGTGTTGCAAAGAGTGAACATTTCTGATGTACTGTTTTATTAGTAATCAGTCCCACATTGTGGATGTGTTGAGTGTCAGATCTCTCTCCGTTGTGTTGAGTGTCAGATCTCTCTCCGTTGTGTTGAGTGTCAGATCTCTCTCTGTTGTGTTGAGTGTCAGATCTCTCTCCGTTGTGTTGTGTCAGACATGAGTTATCTACCACCATAGCTGCATCCATTATTTAGTTTTGACCTAGACAATACAGAATACACTTGTATGAGTTACGAACTAACTTGCAAATGCGATATGTAAGCTAATGCTAGCTATCTAGCTATCTAGCTAACATTAGCTAGCCTGTCACTAGCATTATCAAATGATAACGTTACATAACCAGCAGTATCTAGACAATACACAATACACTTGTATGAGCTACGACCTAACTAAGCTGTAATGAGGTAGCTAAAATGTTAGCTAGCCTTCCTTGCTAGCTAACATTAGCTAGCCTGCCTCGCTTTATCTAAACATAGCTACCTAGCTACATAACCAGAAATAACGTTATCTAAGTTATACCAGAGAGGTCATTATATTCTAGTATCTCACCACCATCGGTCATTGCAAACCAAGCTAGTGTTACTGGTGCAGACTTGGGGACCGATGAACTCCAAGCACCTATTTCGACCATATACTATGTCCTTCGGCAGGGCATGCAAACCATAGAACATTGGCTGTGGATCCTTTAAATGCATTGGGGACGATGAAGCCCCATTCAGTGAAGCGAAGTGAAGAGGGCGGAGGGGTGATTTGCATGTGGAGCTTGGCAAAAGGATGCATGATTTGTTGACAATTGTAATCCAAACCCAACTTACATTTACCTCATCCCCATACGGTTTTTATTTATTTATTTTTCTGCTCTTTTGCACACCAATATCTCTACCTGCACATAACCATCTGATCATTTATCACTCCAGTGTTAATCTGCATAATTGTAATTATTCGCCTACCTTCTCATGCCTTTTGCACACAGTGTATATAGACTCCCCTTTTTTCTACTGTGTTATTGACTTGTTAATTGTTTACTCCATGTGTAACTCTGTGTTGTCTGTTCACACTGCTATGCTTTATCTTGGCCAGGTCGCAGTTGCAAATGAGAACTTGTTCTCAACTAGCCTACCTGGTTAAATAAAGGTGAAATAAAAAATAAAAAAAATAAAAAAATTGTGACACACAGAGGTTCCAAACTCCGTTTTAGATGAGACTGACTTTATAACCCAAATTATCCTATTTACACTTTGTAGTAAATCTTGACACTAGAATAAATGTTTCTTACTCATTTTGATGCCACGTACGCTGTTTCAAAAGGGATTAGTTGCTTTTTATGGGCAGTCGCTCATTAAGATGAATGCACTAACTGTAAGTTGCTCTAAGTTGCCCCCCCGCACCTCTCTGATTCAGATGGGTTGGGTTAAATGCGAAAGACACATTTCAGTTGAATGCATTCAATTGTACAATTGACTAGGTATCCCCCTTTCCCTTTCTAAATAGGAGCATCTGCTAAATGACTAAAATGTCAATGTAAAATGTTCACTTAGTGCTGGTGAACTCTTGCACCTTTAAAACAAAGTTAGACACTAGTCATCCTATAGTAACTGTATCACCTTTCGCCTACGGTAATGGTGCCCGTATTTCTTACAGTATGAACATTGCCACACACACTACTGTGTCATAGCGTACTACTGTGGGATGAGTTGTTTTGAGGCACAAGCCACGATGCACGTTCCGGGGTTTACCACCTCTGCTCAGCTCGATGGACTTTCAAGCTGCGCCTTTCACAAACGTTTGCGTACGCACACACACACGGACACACACGGACACACACGGACACACACGGACACACACACACACACACACACACACACACTCTCACAGTCACCATGCTTATTTATAGAATGTTTTAGTTCCACAACCCCGCAGAGAAGTGCAAGCAAGGCAGTTTTGATTCGGGTGACCATAGATGACGTTACTCCTCTGGGGGTAAAGTTACGTAAAGTAGCGACTGAAACTGCCCATTTCTTCCTGGAAGGCCATGGTTTATGTGAGTGGCATGACTGAGTGTGAGAAGACCCCTCCACCCGCTAGATACACCCCCCTACACCCCCCTACACACACACACTACACAAACACACACACATGCACAAACACACACCCACACATACCTGTCATATCAGTGTGGGATCAGTGTGCTCCCCACCATGTTAGAGGGGCCTGGCCACTAAGGGCCAATATGGTGAGACACTGCATAATGACAAAGCAGCTAATTATCTCACTGGTGGTTGATGATGGCCTGTCATTCAGTTTCTTGTGTGTGTGTGTGTGTGTGTGTGTGTGTGTGTGTGTGTGTGTGTGTGTGTGTGTGTGTGTGTGTGTGTGTGTGTGTGTGTGTGTGATTAGTGCAATACAGTGATGCGGTGATGATGATGATGACAGTGATTGTTATTGCCACCAGAAATGCAGCTATGACTACGTTGACCAGGGTCAATTTAAAAACAAAGTTTTGTGACTCAACAATTTATTTTGCACTCCCACAGACATAGAGACTCATCTGAATCAATCCCCTTCCACAGACCTAGAGACAGACATCTGAATCAATCCACCTCCACAGACATAGAGACTCATCTGAATCAATCCCCTTCCACAGACCTAGAGACAGACATCTGAATCAATCCACCTCCACAGACATAGAGACACACCTGAATCAATTCACCCCCACAGACCTAGACTCACCAGAATCAATCACCTTCCACAGACCTAGAGACAGACACCTGAATCAATCCCCTTCCACAGACCTAGAGACAGACACCTGATTCAATTCCCCTCCACAGACCTAGAGACAGACACCTGAATCAATCACCTTCCACAGACCTAGAGACAGACACCTGAATCAATCCCCTTCCACAGACCTAGAGACAGACACCTGATTCAATCCCCTTCCACAGACCTAGAGACAGACACCTGAATCAATCCCCTTCCACAGACCTAGAGACAGACACCTGATTCAATTCCCCTCCACAGACCTAGAGACAGACACCTGAATCAATCACCCTCCACAGACCTAGAGACAGACACCTGAATCAATCCCCTTCCACAGACCTAGAGACAGACACCTGATTCAATTCCCCTCCACAGACCTAGAGACAGACACCTGAATCAATCACCCTCCACACACCTAGAGACAGACACCTGAATCAATCCCCTTCCACAAACCTAGAGACTCACCTGAATCAGTCCCCCTCCACATACGTATAGACAGACACCTGAATCAATCCACCTCCACAGACCTAG
This sequence comes from Oncorhynchus mykiss, assembly GCF_013265735.2. Taxonomy (NCBI): domain Eukaryota; kingdom Metazoa; phylum Chordata; class Actinopteri; order Salmoniformes; family Salmonidae; genus Oncorhynchus; species Oncorhynchus mykiss. Next base: position 58,014,846 of record NC_048580.1, on the reverse strand, counting down.
AGACTCACCTGAATCAATCAATCTCCACAGACATAGAGACACACCTGAATCAATTCACCCCCACAGACCTAGACTCACCTGAATCAATCACCTTCCACAGACCTAGAGATAGACATCTGAATCAATTCCCCTCCACAGACCTAGAGACAGACACCTGAATCAATCCCCCTCCACAAACCTAGAGACTCACCTGAATCAATCCACTTCCACATACCTACAGTAGAGACTCCAATACAGCATGTCAGACAATGTTAGGAGACACTCACACAAAAACAATCCTTTCTTACAGACATACGCACACGCACAAACACACACACACTTTCTTTTTTGATCTAATATCTCTGCCAGTGTCAGCATCTGAGTGAGTCTGAATAACTCTTAAGCTGCGGGGCCAGAGAGAGAGATGGAGACAGAGGGAGGGATAATACAGGAACACTGCTGCTGTTGAGACGTGACCCAGTCATTCTTTTGTTCTGTATCTGTATCCCAGTCGTTCGTTTTAAACGTTCTTATCCAGTGCTTGCTAACTAGCCTAGCTAACTTACAGTCACGTCAAACAGTGCAGCCAGAGTAACAACAATATTTTTTAATCTGTTTTCTAGTTACATTTATTTGGACACATCCATAACAATGAGCTAATGAGGCGTGATTTCGCCTGACATTGAAAATGTGCTCTCGTCAGGACATTGTTGTTCAGTGGAGCTAGCCAACAACACCGCGAACACAATCACTTCAAACTGAAGCTGGAAAGACAGCAAACTATCTGCACTTTGTTTAATTTGATCTTTTTTCAATTGTAATTTCTTTGTATATATCCATAAAAATTATGCCAGCTGATTCATGATTTCGAGCGGCTGAAAACCGTTGCCTGTATATCTGTCTGTCTCGTTCCGATTCACGACATGTTCATTACTATGGGACAGCTGGAGATCGAATTTCAATATTGAAACAATGTTGCAAATGTGGGAGAGACAGACAGCAAGGTTTATACAAATCTCTGCTGTTGGAAACGAAATATTAGTCTAAAAAGAAATGTGAGATAACGTCTAAATAATGTCTAAATGCTTTTTATAGTGGCGTTTATAAATTGCCTGGCTAGGCTGATTAGACAGTGGATTGCACAGTCAGATGGAACAGAGTAAATACAGTGCCTTGCGAAAGTATTCGGCCCCCTTGAACTTTGCGACCTTTTGCCACATTTCAGGCTTCAAACATAAAGATATAAAACTGTATTTTTTTGTGAAGAATCAACAACAAGTGGGACACAATCATGAAGTGGAACGACATTTATTGGATATTTCAAACTTTTTTAACATATCAAAAACTGAAAAATTGGGCGTGCAAAATTATTCAGCCCCTTTACTTTCAGTGCAGCAAACTCTCTCCAGAAGTTCAGTGAGGATCTCTGAATGATCCAATGTTGACCTAAATGACTAATGATGATAAATACAATCCACCTGTGTGTAATCAAGTCTCCGTATAAATGCACCTGCACTGTGATAGTCTCAGAGGTCCGTTAAAAGCGCAGAGAGCATCATGAAGAACAAGGAACACACCAGGCAGGTCCGAGATACTGTTGTGAAGAAGTTTAAAGCCGGATTTGGATACAAAAAGATTTCCCAAGCTTTAAACATCCCAAGGAGCACTGTGCAAGCGATAAGATTGAAATGGAAGGAGTATCAGACCACTGAAAATCTACCAAGACCTGGCCGTCCCTCTAAACTTTCAGCTCATACAAGGAGAAGACTGATCAGAGATGCAGCCAAGAGGCCCATGATAACTCTGGATGAACTGCAGAGATCTACAGCTGAGGTGGGAGACTCTGTCCATAGGACAACAATCAGTCGTATATTGCACAAATCTGGCCTTTATGGAAGAGTGGCAAGAAGAAAGCCATTTCTTAAAGATATCCATAAAAAGTGTTGTTTAAAGTTTGCCACAAGCCACCTGGGAGACACACCAAACATGTGGAAGAAGGTGCTCTGGTCAGATGAAACCAAAATTGAACTTTTTGGCAACAATGCAAAACGTTATGTTTGGCGTAAAAGCAACACACCATCCCCACTGTCAAACATGGTGGTGGCAGCATCATGGTTTGGGCCTGCTTTTCTTCAGCAGGGACAGGGAAGATGGTTAAAATTGATGGGAAGATGGATGGAGCCAAATACAGGACCATTCTGGAAGAAAACCTGATGGAGTCTGCAAAAGACCTGAGACTGGGACGGAGATTTGTCTTCCAACAAGACAATGATCCAAAACATAAAGCAAAATCTACAATGGAATGGTTCAAAAATAAACATATCCAGGTGTTAGAATGGCCAAGTCAAAGTCCAATCGAGAATCTGTGGAAAGAACTGAAAAAACTGCTGTTCACAAATGCTCTCCATCCAACCTCACTGAGCTCGAGCTGTTTTGCAAGGAGGAATGGGAAAAAAATGTCAGTCTCTCGATGTGCAAAACTGATAGAGACATACCCCAAGCGACTTACAGCTGTAATCGCAGCAAAAGGTGGCGCTACAAAGTATTAACTTAAGGGGGCTGAATAATTTTGCACGCCCAATTTTTCAGTTTTTGATTTGTTAAAAAAGTTTGAAATATCCAATAAATGTCGTTCCACTTCATGATTGTGTCCCACTTGTTGTTGATTCTTCACAAAAAAATACAGTTTTATATCTTTATGTTTGAAGCCTGAAATGTGGCAAAAGGTCGCAAAGTTCAA